>NC_043703.1:129150216-129189325 GCF_006229205.1 Suricata suricatta
CACGCAAGTTGGGTAGGGACAGAAAGAGGATCCAAAGCAGGCTCTGTGCTGACAGCAAAGAACCCAATGTGGGGTTTGAACTCACGAACCATGAAATAATGACCTCAGCCAAAGTGGGATGCTCAACCGACTGAGCCCCCCAGGTCCCCTCTTCCTTACATTTAAAAATCATGAAAAAAAATCATGAATACTTCAATAAACTAGTTTTGATATTAGAAAAATATCATTTTAAATTTAAAATGGATCAGAGAGAAAGAACTCATTTTTGATAATGAGGGTTCAAATTGGTAAAGGAAAGTTCTCAAAGTACATTAGCTTTTTAATGGCAGAACAAGGGTAAGAATAGCACTTCTGGGGATATTCCCAAGGGATACAGAAGTGCTGATGCATAGGGGCACATGTACCCCAATGTTCATAGCAGCACTTTAAACAATAGCCAAATCATAGAAAGAGCCTAAATGTCCATCAACTGATGAACGGATCAAGAAGATGGAGTATTACATGGCAATGAGAAAGAATGAAATCTGGACATTTGTGGCAATGTGGATGGACCTCGAGAATGTCATGCTAAGTCAGGCAGAGAAGAGACAGATACCATATGTTTTCAATCATAGGTCTAACAGGAGAAACTTAATAGAGGACCATGGGGAGGGGAAAGGGGGAAAAAGAGGGGGAGGGAGGCAAATCATGATTCTTGAATACTGAGGGCTGATGGGGGAGGGGGAAAGGGAAAAAGGGGTAATGGTCATGGAGAAGGGCACTTGTGGGGAAGAGCACTGGATGTTATATGAAAATCAACTTGACAATAAACTATAAAAAAAGGTTCTTAATTTCTAGCCCAATATTTCTGCTTTTCTAATACATGATATTAATGGATTAAAACCTAAAATAACAAATCCTTGATTTCTTCAGGAGGGTTTTATAAAATTTAATTTATAAAACATGATTCAAGTCAAATGAATCTGTCGTGAGAGCTAACAAACAAAAAAATAGTACTTACTTTGTCCAAAAGTTTCTTTGTTTCTTTAGTCAGATCATCATGTGAAAATTTACAATTGTCTCCTTGGTAACACTTTGCTCCACTGTGATAGAACTTACACGGGAATTCATGTAAATAAAAATATTAAGGAATAAACCAAGTAAAATCAAACTCTAATATTTTTAAACCAAAAATTTTTCAAAGGGAAGTTATTTTATTTCCCTAAAGAATGCCTCAGTTTGCCCTTTTGAAGCACAAAAGCTAACTAGACTTGGTTTATGTAATGTGCTATTTTAAATTTACAACCAAAGTAGCCTTTCTAGGTTGTACTTAGGATTTTTTAAAACCTCAGTTAAAATAAATAAATAAAATAAAACCCCCAGTAATGTTTTACAATCTCAATATTTTGGTTAACATATTTTTAATAAAGGATATTATGCATATAAATGCAGTTCTCTCCTTTGGTACAATATCCTTGTAAATAAAATTTGCAGATCTCTTTTCTCTTCTCCAGCTCTGCATCATGATCAAATTTACACTGATCTCCCTGTCAAAAAAGAAAAAAAAAAAAAAAGAGAAACATTGAATTTTCTCTATGGTATTTCATGGTAGAACTATGGACATATCTTCAGTCTTTAAATAATGAGCCAATAGTAATTCAAACAATCCCTTGGAATTTTTGCCCACGACAGTGAGTGTGGCTATGTGCAGAGAGGCAGCATAGTGAGAGAGGCCTCAGAGGCTACTGCCTGGCTTCTATCAGCACTCATCCTTTTGAGCTATTGGGGGCACTTATTTAATCTCTTGGTTTGGCCATGTTTAAAGTGGGGATAATATGAAGCGCCTGGATGGCTCAGTCAGTTAAGCATTCAACTCTTGGTTTGAGCTCAGGCCATGATCTCATGAGACTGAACCCTGTGTCCTGCTCTGCACTGACAGCAGGGAGCCTGCTTGGGATTCTCTGTCTCCCTCTGTCTCTGTACCTCCCCCACTCTCTCTCAAAAGAAATAAACATTAAAAAAATAAAATATTAAGTGGGATAATACAGTAACTACTTAATAGGTTTGCTGTAAAGATTAAAACACTTAATATTAATGATCTACTTTGAACAGTACCTGCCACACAGTCAGGTTTATGTGTTTGTTAAATAAAATCTAATTTCAGCAAATTATATTATTATCCCAGAATATAATTAAATGAGCTCTGACATATAGTATTTCCATGCAAGATACATCTCAAAGAAATAACTCATATTACAACTATATGAGAAATGAAAAAACTAATCACCTTCAAAAGACTACACTTTAAAGACTATTTTGGAAGTTAAAATGACTTATAAGATACCCCTATAAATTTACCTTAATACATCTCCCTTCCAGAAAGTATTTACAGATTTGTTTTCCTTTGTGTTCCACTGTGTGCTGATTAATGAATTCCTGAGTCATAACCTTCCATTTTTTCCCTGGTTTACTATACTGCAAGAAAAATAAATCAATTGAATACAACATATGCAATACTAAAGGTATTAACATGGGTAGTCAAATGGATTGAGAAAGCAGTACAATTACAACTTAAAGTGGCTAACACTGGACATTCAGACATTATCACTTACTTAGAGAGTTATAGTTCTATACACTGCTTATTGCTACTAGTGGTTCCAAAGAACCCTATTTCTATTTCAATGAGGATGTGCAGCTACTCTTTAAAAATAAAATTATAAAAAGCTTGAAAATTAACAATAATACTCAGTGTTGGCAAAGGTATGATAAAATGCAGACTCTCATATATTGTTGATAGCTATATTATAAAAGACTTATAATATCCATATTGTTTGATACAGAATTTGCACTTTTTAGGAGTACTTTGAGGGAATTATCAGAAAGGCACACATATATTTATTCACAAAAATAACTACTGCAGAATTACTTACATGATAAAACAACAAACAAAAACCTAGAAATACTATACATATCCCAGACAAGAAGATCAGTTAAATATGGATCCATTGTAGACTACTATGTAATTATTAAAAACTGATGAGACAGAAAGACAATTGGGAGATGGAAAGACAATTTGGGGACATAAGAAAATGTTCACAGGGGTGCCTGGGTGGCTCAGCTGGTTGAGCGTCCCACTCCTGATGTTGGCTTGGGTTATGGTCTTGCCATTCATGGGATCAAGCTCTGCATCTGCTCTGGACTGGCAGTGCAGAGACTGCTTGGGATTCTCTCTCTCCCTCTTTCTCTGCCCTTTGTGCTCTCTCTCACTCAAAATTAACAGACATTAAAAAAAGAAAGAAAATGTCCATAATACTTTATTAAGTGGAAAATTTGATCCCAATTTTATAAGAAAAAGACTAAAGAAGAAAAAAGAAAAAAGACTAAAAGAATATACCCCCACATTTAAGAGTGTATGTCTCTTGATGGACTCCTCAAAAATTAGAGATTTTTTTCCACGTATGGTTATTTTGTACTTCCTTTAGGAAAATGAAAGAGGATACATTTCCTTTAACTTTTAAATTAAAAACCATAACAAAAAGAAATGTATTGTAGAAAATCTCATAGCCCTACAAGTTTTCCTTAGTTCTCCTTAAACCGCTATTCAACGTTCCCCCCTCCCATTCAACTTTCTCTATGAGTACAAGAAGACTGATTAACAAGTTGTGATGCTTAGCCATGCTAAGAACTTACATTCATGAGCTCTATAAAACAACACTATTTTCAAACACTGGGTATGCACCATGGTTTGCATATAGTAGGAGCTCAATAACTATGTGCTCTTCTAATCTGATTTGTTTCCTTTTCCCTCAGTTTGCTGGCAATAGAGAGCAAAACACAACCTACTGGATATAGGAAATTGCCTCACAGTAAACATTTGAGGCAGGAGATGGCTAGATTTACATCTGATCCTTAGCACTTACATTAGAAATATGTTTTATGTTAAGAATTCTGAAAATAAAAAGTATAAAAATACCAAGAAAACAATCCTATAGGTTCTTTTAAAAAATATAAGCATATTCAAATTGCCCCAGGGAAACACACTGAAAGTGCTTATACTATACTCTGATAGGATCATTTAAAATGTCTTAAATTTATGTAGATTTTGACTCACAAATATTTTTTATTTCTAGGCTCATTTAGAACAAATAGATATAAATGACCAGCTCATACATGCCTTCTATACAAAGAATGGTGGCTACAATAAAATAGGAAGCCAAGGAGAATGCATTATATAAAATCAATGGGCCAACTTGAAGAATTCTGAAATTAAAAAGTAAAAATATTAGGGAACAACCAAAAAAAACCCAAAAACATCCTTAAAAATGCACCAAGTTGTACCTATATTTCATTAATAACTCACTCTATGTTACTTTCTAATGATATGCCTTATTGTTTTAATAGAGGATAGTGGGTTTTTCAGTTTTGTTCTTTAGTTTGGGTTAAATGAGTAGAAAGTATCTCAGTATCCATAACTGTGAGAAATCTAATTATAATCATGATATTCCAGAAAATCTAAAGCAACTTTAACAATAAAATTTTAGGACAAAATAAAGTGCCTAGATCTGATCTTTTAAGTCTGAACCTACAGAAGCAACATGAATGTCCTCTATCCTTAAGATCACTTGTTATGTAAGAGCTGGAAGAACCAGTCATCTAGTTCAGCACCCTCATTGGACAAGTGTGGAAAATGAAGATTAGAGAAAATAGTGACTTGCCGAGGGTCATATGGTGAGTGAGCAGTCAGGATAGAACTCTTTGCACTGTATCACACTACCTCTAAGAAAACACAATTCAAGAAAAGAGGGAGAGGAAGGAAAAATGGAGGAGAGAAGGAAAACTAAACTACCTACTTGGTTATTTCAAAATTAATTTAATCTAGAAGACGTATTATATTGGTATAAGGAACACAAGCATAAAATGTTTTTTAAATATATAAGGAAGAGGAAATGAAAGGATCTGCCAGTAAAATAATAAATATTCAGAGAAAATCTAACAGCTGTTATAAAGACAAAAAATTAAAATGCTTTATGACTAACAGAATAAATAAGTCTTTCAAATCCATCAAAAATGTGCTTGTTCTATGACTACCCTTGAGTTTTTAAGACTATTTATATGAACATCGAATTATCTGTGAATTTATCTGGCTTTTGGAGGATCTTACAGTCCCCGGACAGGATGAAAATGAATCTACGTTGGCCACTGTAGCATGTTCACTCTACTCTGAATAGGCCTCCCCCAGACTACTCCCAAACATGTGCTATATGCTTGGGCTCTGGCACTCTCCTGGTTGTTTCTGGAATAAGAAGAAATCTCTCTTGACAGCCAAAAAACTGACAGAGTTGGTAACATTTTAATCTTAATAAACAAAAGGAAAAATATTCTAAGTCTGATGAATGTAAAACAAAGAGTTTATTCTGATTTTCTATACCATGATATATAATCTTTTAGTTATAGTCCAGATCTGTAAACATCTAAAATCTCAGTGCTTGGGATGCCTGGGTGGCTCAGTTGGTTAAGCGTCCAACAATTGCTCAGGTCATGATCTCACAGTTTGAGTTTGAGCCCCAGGTTAGGTTCTGTGCTGACAGCTCGGAATCTGGGGCCTGCTTCAGATTCTCCCTCTCTCTCTGCCCCTCCACCGCTCACACTCTGTCTCTCTCTCAAAATTAAATAAACATTAAAAAAATGTTTTAACTATTAAAAAGTATAAAATAAGATGTCAGTGCTTGAAGGGCTCTTTAGAGTTAATTTAATACCATACTCTCATTTTACAGATTAAGCAAATTGAAACTCAGAGACAGGTAGTAATTTGTTCAAAACCTTCCTTTCTTGGAAGGTATTTTTTTTCCAGGTATAGTATGTAAGTATTGGATATAGGAGATAACTTAATTTAGAAAGTATTCACATTAATTTAGTCTAGGGAAAGCAGCATATTCTAGAGAGTCTGGGAAGATGGATAGACAGGTTATAATCACTCAGAAATTCCAAGCTTGTTTCCAAAGCTGCTATTCTATGGAAGAGTGAGTGGCTCAATGAATGTTAATAGATGTGGGTGTGGGGGAGGGAGAGAGTTCAGGGTCAAGTAAAATTTGAAAACAAATTGGATTGAACAAAGTAAAACAGGATTTTTTATATCTAACTTGCAAAGAGCCTTTAATACATTAATGTTAACTGAGAATCCCCAAGAGCAGAGTGGCATGTGTTGTGTTTCACTAATTTACCTGGGCCTGAATTTCTTTTTTTAGCTCATACTTATTAACATCTCCCTAAATAGTATACTAACAAGTACGTATTAAGAAATCTGTGCCCATTATCTTTAAACCCAGACATCAGAAAACCAAACATTTTCAAGTTACAGTATATGGCTATCACTTTGCTCTCACTCAAGGTTGCAGCTTTTAATGACCTACCCTTGCTCTGTATAATTCAATCTTACTGGAACAGTGACAGAATACTGGAATTGGACGACTTTAATCCAGAGCTGCCAAAAGGCTGAAATGTACATGTTCAGAATTCAATTCAACACATATTTATTCGGTATCTACTATACAGAAGGTACACAAATCCATCTTTCCAACCATTTATATCTTTTTTCTTCTCTTTCAATGCTTTCAGTTCTAATAAGTTAATTTACCACTACGGTATCTCCTTTCTTATTAGCCATGCTACATATTAAGCTATTAACATTTTATTTCCATCTGGGGCAGTGACTCCTAGGAAAGGAACATACAACAGACAACTAATAAAAGCATACAGTTTTGCTTTCTGACATACCAATTTTATTTTGAGGTGCTTTCAAACACATCTATTTTATTTCAAGATGACCTAAATTTGCATCTTGATAGGAGTATCATGACTATTAAAACACTTCTTCAAGAATCTGTTTATACACATTTGATCTTAGCTAGAAAATTTTTATTTACAAGAAAGTAGCATTACAATCACAATGCTTTTTTTGCAGCCAAATAGGTTAAAAGATAGAAAAGCTTTCCTTGGAGTGCCTGGGTGGCTCAGTTGGTTGAACAGCCGACTTCAGTTTGGGTCATGATCTCACAGTTTGTGGGTTCAAGCCCCACATCTGGCTCTGCTACAGATTTTGTGTCTCCCTCTCTCTCTGCTCCTCCCCCACTCCTGTTCTGTCACTCTCTCTCTCTCTCAAAATTAAACATTTAAAAAAATTTTTAAAAAAAGAAAAGCTTTCCTCATTATATATAAATTTTCAGTACCTCTTGAAAGTCATCCATTCCTGAAAAAATATTGGGCCCTTTATTGGTTCTTCCCCCACGGTCTTTGCGTTTGATTTTCTTCGGCAAACCACGTCCACGACCAACATTAAAACTTTTAACCCTCTGTTCAATACCTAAAAGAGTTAAAATGTACTTCAACTATTACAGAAAAACAACACAACTGTCAACCTATTAGTTTATAGGGAACAGGATATTTTAAATAGTATATAATGTGCAGTGCAATCTTTTTCTTCCTCTCCAGATTCAAAGAAAAAAATTAAATTTTTACATTTTATTTCCTGGATATTGCTTTTCTTTTTTTTTCCTCAAGGGATTTAATGATAATAAGAAAAGGAAGGCACAAGAATATGCATGACTAGAGAAATCAAATCAAGTTTTGATCTTTTCAATTATCCTTAGAATAAGGAATTTTCAGAGAATTAAACATTATATTCATTCCTAAGGAAGTCTGTAGATATCAGTGATTAATTTAACCAAGTTGAGTTTCTAGTGATAATTTTGAGTAGATATCACATATATTTCCAAGTAAAATTTATATTTGTCTTACTTTTTAAAAACCTGGTACTAAAAATATCTAAAATTATAAAAATTAAATATTAGGGTAGAATACAGAGTATTTCTCATTTTACCAACATTCCATCGAACTAATATATTTTCTCATGTATTAAGTGATCTTAAACCTACCAAACAGCAAATAAACATATGAAAAAAAAATGTTTTACTTCATCAAAAAGAATCAAAGAAATTAAAAATCTTAAATAACATACCAACTTTCACCTGAAGGAGTATTGGTAGAGATTTGGAAAAACTGGCATTTCACAAACTGGTGTGCTGTTAAAATCTGGTCTATCAACTTTTTGGAAATCAACCTTGGTATGTAATTCAAAATTCTTCAAATGTGTGGCTATATCTTTTGACTCAATTCTGTATTTCAGAATTTATTCTTAGAAATATTTGTGAAGATGTTTTCTTAGACATATATAAATATGCATGGTTAATCACAGAATTAAAAAAACTGGGTGCAACTTAAATCTTAAGTCTTAAGTTGCACTAAAATAGTGGTTACTATTATACAAACCTAAGAATCCATTAGACAAATTATGGTAGATCTACTAAATAGAAGGCAGACATTAAAAGCTACTCATTAATGTAAGAATGAGATATACTTCATAGTTAAGGCAAAAACCAAGTAAAACAGCATGCGTAGTTTTTTGTTAAAAATAACTGTCAGAAAAATTCTGGGAAAATGTACACCAAATATATTAATAGTCATTATTTTTTAGTGTAGGGATTCAAATTATTTTTGTTTTACCTTTGATCTTTGTTGGATTATTGTTTCCACACACAGAAAAGTTTTCTGCAGTTGACTATATATTACTTTCATAACACAAAGGGAGAAATGAATGTCAAAATAAAAGAATACTCAATTCTTTAACAGAGAAAACAGGAAGAACTTGAAAGGGAAAACCCCAGGTGGGAATGGATGAGCAAAACCTCTCTATGTTCCCTTCTTCCCCAAGTGGAATGATTCCTGACACCACTATGTCTAGACTTCAAGAACAAACTTAATAATTGCAATAGCATATGCACAGGCAAATTCCTTTCCTTTTTACGTCAGCAAAGCCTGGATACATATTTTTCAAAGGAATTTTGCTAGGAAATCAAAAAATAAAGTAATAAAAATTACCGCATTTACTCATAACTAATTCCTTTTTTCAATGATAATTATAGTAACGTAGGATTTGGGTGCTCACTGCTTCACTTAAGTCTCATCTTGCTCCAGTTTTCATGAAGCAGACATTGAGTAGACAATTCTTAAGTCTGACTTGACCCTTATGTGACCCAGAGTTTCTATGGCAACTTGCCATGATCTCTCCGGGGACCATGTGCCTCAATATAGCAGATGAACTGATGAGCACTCCAGAAATTTCTTTAGTTTATGTTCTTATTTCCAATCTTGAAGAATATCCATAATCCTAAGTACATTTGCACAGCAAAGATGATCACCATCTTTGAAAGTCTAATAAAAGAATAGCTTCCCAGAATTCTCTCCTTATAGGTCTAAAATATAAAGCAATGCATAGAATAACAGAAACAACTGAAAAAGGTAGACTATTTTTTCAGTAAACTGATAACATTATACAAGGAAATGGGAAACTAGTAACGGGAAAGTAGTTTTACATTTTTATATACTTTAAAAATATTAGGGTATCTTTCTAACTCAAATATTAAGATACTATGCAGAATGAAATATTTGTAGATGTTTGTCATCAAATTTTAAAACTAAAGAAAAATGAATCCAGGAATCACAGGAATAAGCAGATCTTGAGAAGAGACTAAGAAATTTAAGAATTTACTCCATTGCTACCTATTGTTAAGGTTCCCATGTTAAAAAATAGCCCAACCATTTCACACTTACCTTGCTGAATTTTCATTCTTTGTTTTTTCCCTGTTTCTTTAGAAAATGATGATCCTAAAGCAGTGCTTGAGGTTTCTTTAGCTTGTCTGTATTGTTTCAGATGACTGGCAAAATCTTCCTCTGTTTCCTGACTGTAGGTACCAAAGTTGTCATCACTGTATGTACTGTACTCATCATATTCTTTACTTTTAAATTTTTTGTTATGTTGACTCTTCTTTGATGTCATGTAGCTTCCTGATAAATGTCCATGCTAAGTGAAAAATGGACAATTGTTATCAGAATTTTTCAGCTATATAAATGAATAGAGAGTAACACAGGACATCTTTTCCCTCCAGAATTTGGAGAAAGAAGAGGAAAGACAGAGTTCTGACTCTTAGCTAGTACTCGCCTATGACAGTATTTAAAACTAAGTTCAACAAGCTAAGTGCTACTCTGGTATTATTAAACATTATAATTAATGTTTACAGATCTGTGCTGATGAGTGTGTTTCGTTCCTTTTTTGTTTTCCATGTCTACTGTCTCAATATTTGTACACAAAAGTATACTTAAAAATCCACACTGTTATACATGAATTCCTTCTCTAAGAAATTGAAAAAAATCTTTTTGAAAATAAGTAAAATATATGGGTACCTGAGTGGCTCAGTAGGTTGGGTGTCTGACTCTCGATTTTGGCTCAGGTCACAATCTCATGGTTTGCAGACTGAGCCCTGTGTCAGGCTCTGCACTGGCAGTGTGCAGCCTGCTTGGGATTCTGTCTCTCCCTTTCTCTCCACCCCTCCCCTGCTCACACATGCTCTCTCCCTTTCTCTCTTTCAGAACAAATAAATAAACTTAAAAAAGAGAAAATATGGAAAATATAGTAAAATAGCTTGGAGTAAATATATATTCTCCAAACACTGTCCCAATGACAAGCTTAAGCATATTATACTTAATAAAAAAACCATATGTATGGAAATTTTAGAAAATGTTTATATCTGAGGTCTAACAAATATTTCTCTAAAAGTTACAAACATCTAGTAAATAAATTGCTCATTAAGAACTATTTATGATAATATTAATGATTAATTTTATTAATAATTTATTTTACTAAAGCATATGAAAAATAATAAATTTTAGTCCTACAGTTCTGTTTAATGGTAGTATTCAAGTCTACCTCTATTCACTAAAATATTTTTATTACTTCTATCATATCTTCTGTCAATATTTAAAAAAATTTTTTTAATGTTTTATTTATTTTTGATACAGAGAGAGACAGAGCATGAGAGGGGCAGGGGCAGAGAGAGAAGGAGACAGAGAACCGGAAGCAGGCTCCAGGCTCTGAGCTAGCTGTCAGCACAGAGCCTGACGTGGGGCTCGAACCCACAAACATGAGATCTGACCTGAGCCGAAGTTGGAGGCTTAACTGACTGAGCCACCCAGGCGCCCCATACCCTGATTCTAAAACCATATAAAGATACCACCAAAACACCCCAAAAAAGTATAGGTCTGTATCTCTGATAAAATATAGATTTAAATAAAATCTTAGCAAACTGAATTCAACAATACATTAAAAAATCATTCATCACATTCCAGGGGGATTTATTCCTAGGATGCAAGTAGTTCAATAATCACAAATCAATCAACATGATACATCATATCAATAAGAGAAAGGAAAAAATATGATTATTTCAATAGATGTAGAAAAAGCATTTGACATAAATACAATATCCATTCACAATAAAAATCCTCAACAAAGTAGGTTTAGAGGGAATATACCTCAACATAATAAAGGCCTTATATGAAAACCCCACAACTAACATCATATTCAATGGGGAAAAACAGAGCTTTTCTGGTAAGGTCAGGAACAAGAGAAGGATATCCACTCTCACCTCTTTTATTCAACATAGTACTAGAAGTCCTAGCCACAGCAATCAGACAAGAAAAAGGAATAAAAGGTATTCAAATTGAAAAGTAAAGAGTAAAACATTCTCTATTTGCAGATGACATGGTACTATACATACAAAACCCTAAAGACCACCAAAAAACTACCAGAACTAATAAATGAATTCAGTAAGGTCACAGATACAAAATCAGCATACAGAAAACATTGCATTTCTATACACTAATAATGAAGCAGCAGAAAGAGAAATTAAGAAAATAATCCCATTTACAGTTACACCAAAAATAATAAAGTATCTAGGAAAAAGCTTAACCAAAGGGGTAAAACATCTGTACTCTGAAAACTATAAAACACTGATAAAAGAAACTGGAGATGACACAAGCGAATGGAACGACATTCCATGCTCATGGACTAGAAGAAGAAATCTTGTTAAAATGTCTATATTACCCAAAGCAATCTGCGTATTTAATATAATTCCTATCAAAACAGCAATAGCATTTTTTTTTTTACAGAACTAGAATAAACAATCCTAAAATCTGTATGGAACCATAAAAGAACTCAAATAGGCCAAGGCAATCTTGAAAAATAAAAATAAAACTGGAGGGGCACCTGGGTGGCTCAGTTGGTTGAGTGACAAACTCTTAATTTTGACTCAGGTCATGATCCTAGGGTCGTGGGGATCAAGCCCAGTGTCAGGCTCTGCATTGAGCATGGAGCCTCCTTGAAATTCTCTGCTTCCTTCTCTATCTTTCTCCCACTCTCTCTCTAAAAAATAACTTAAAAAAGAAAAACAAAACTGGAGGTATCACAATTCTAGACTTCAAGTTATATTACTAAGTAAGCTGTAGTAATCAAAAATAGTGTGGTACTAGCACAAAAAAACACACACACATCAATAAACAAAATAGAAAGCCCAGAAATAACTGCAAAATTATATGATTAATTAATCTTTGACAAAGGAAGCAAGAATATGCAATGGGAAAAACAGTCTCTTCAGTAAATGATACTGGGGAAACTAGAGAGCTACATGCAAAAGAATGAAATTGGACCACTTTCTTACACCATACACTAGAAACAAACTTAGAATGGATTAAGAATCTAAATGTGAGACCTAAAACCATAAAAATCCTAGAAGAGAGCACAGGCAGTAATTTATCTGACATTTAGCCATAATAACATCTTTCTAGATCTGTCCCCTGAAGCAAGAGAAACAAAAGCAAAAATAAAACTACTGAGACTACATCAAAATAGGAAGTTTCTATATAGCAAAGGAAACAACCAACAAAACTAAAAGGCAATCTACTGAATGGAAGAAGATACTTGCAAATGACATATCTGATAAAGAGTTAGTATCTAAAATATATAAAGAACTTATATAACTCAACACTAAAACAATACAAAATAATATGATTCTATTAATGCTTCAATGATGTATTTCAATGCTCTAAAGAGTACTCTTTAATGAGTATGGATTTTTCTCTGCAGATAAGATACTTGACATAAAAATGTTTAATTTAATATTAATTTACTTCTCAGATTTTTTCACATCCTTTACAAAAATAATCTCCATATTCCTACTTTTTAATTAAAATTTTTTTCTAATGTTTATTTTTGAGAGAGAGAGACACACACACACTGTGTAGGAGGGGCAGAGACAGAGGAAGTACAGAATCTGAAGCAGGCTCCAGGCTCTGAGCTGTCAGCACAAAGGCCAATGTGGGGCTCGAACCCACGGACCGCAAGATCATGACCTAAGCCGAAGTCAGATGCTTAACCAATGGAGCCACCCAGCCACCTCCATATTCCTCCTTTTTAAAATAGAATTATCCCTTTGGCTCAGGTCATGATCTTGCAGTTTGTGGATTTGAACCCTGGACTGGGCTCTACACTGGTAGTCTGGAGCCTGCTTGGGATTCTCTCTCTCTCTCTCTCTCTCTGCGCCACCCTCCTCACTCATGCTCACTCACTCTCAAGATAGATGAATAAGCTTCTAAAAAATGCTAAGAAAATAATAAAATACAATAGAATTATCTCTAAACTTCCTATTTATCCCCCTCACTAATTTTCCCAACTACAAATATTCTTAATAGCCCTCTAACAATGCAAACCTTCCCTCATCCCAGTGCCCTTTTGCAGTAAAAGACTAATGATTGGGTCAGGGCATCACCCATGCAGTGGTAGTGCTAAGCACTAAATGGATGATGCTACAGGAGTAGCCCCAGTTCTCTAGGAGAATATCTTCACATGTTGATCATTTGGAAGAAACAAAATGCATTCATCAGCAAGGATCTAGCAAGTATTTTTAAAGCCTTCCTATAAGAAGATAACAGAAATGAAAAAGATTATAAGTTCTACCAAAGGATACAGTTTCTCCAATCACTTTACTGATTATTAGACTATATACATGGCTAGAACACAGGCAGGGCAGACTGGGTTTCTGTCACATGGCAATCACTATTAATATGAAATAAGGGAATAGGAGGCCTTGAACAAGGATGAGGGAAAGGGAAGATTAACTCCTCCAATTCATTTTATTTAAAAAAATTTTTTTAATGTTTAATTTTGAGAGAGAAACAGAGACAAGAGTGCAGGGAGGGGAGGGGCAGAGAGAGAGGGAGACTCCACACTCTGAGCTGTCAGCACAGAGCCTGACATGGAACTTGAACCCATGAGCTGTAAGATCATGACCTGAGCTGAAGTTGGACACTTAACCAATTGAGCCACTCAGGCCCCCCCACCCAATTCCTCCAATAGAACAGCTAGATGTTAATACTATATATTATTTGGGGCCTAAATTATAGAAGTTATAAGGCAGACACTTGTTATCCAGGAAAGTAGGATTTTTAGAATGTATTTGAGGTATTTTCCACTCTTAGTGAGTAAACTCTAAAACACATGTGGAGGAAATGGTACTGAAGTTTCTCTTCTCTTGGCAGACTAATTCAGACCAATTCTCCTCCTAAGAGATGTAGAAAAGATAGACCTATCTTTTTAATTTATTTATTTTCTAAAAATGTTTATTTATTTTTCTTTCTTTTATAGTTTATTGTCAAGTTGGTTTCCATATAACACTCAGTGCTCATCCCAACAAGTGCCCTCCTCCATGCCTATCTTCCCCCTTCCCATCTCCTCCACCCCAAACAGCCCTCTCAGTTTGTTCTCAGCCTCTCATGGTTTGCCTCTCTCCCTCTCCCCAACTATTTCCCCCTTCCCCTACCCCATGGTCCTCTGTTAAGTTTCTCCTGTTCCACTTATGAGTGAAAATGTATGGTATCTGTCCTCTGCCTGACTTATTTCACTTAGCCTAACACCCTCGAGTTCTATCCACGTTGTTACAAATAGCCAGATTTCCTTCTTTCTCATTGCCACAGACATATCTTTTAAAATCCACTATAAACATCATAGACAGAGCTATCAAATTAGTGAAAGATGTTAGACTATTATGGAGTAGATGAAAATCCTGAGAAATGAGCAGCATCTGAAGCAGTTTTTGGTCTAAAAGCATCAGCTCATCATTAAAAATCAGCTCATGCTGGTCAGAGTGGCTAAAATGAACAAATCAAGAGAGTATAGATGCTAGAGAGGGTGTGGAGAAATGGGCACCCTCCTACACTGTTGGTGGGAATGTAAACTGGTGCAGCCGCTCTGGAAAACAGTGTGGAGATTCCTCAAAAAATTAACAATAGAACTCCCTTATGGCCCAGCAATAGCATTGCTAGAGATTTTCCTAAGGGATACAGAAGTGCTGATGCAAAGGGGCACATGTACCCCAATGTTCATAGTGGCACTTTCTACAATAGCCAAATCATGGAAAGAACCTAAATGTCCATCACCTGATGAATGGATCAAGAAGATGTGGTATATATATATACAATGGAGTATTACATGGCAATGAGAAAGAATGAAATATGGCTATTTGTAGCAATGTGGATGGACCTTGAGGGTGTCATGCTAAGTGAAATAAGTCAGGTGGAGAAGGACAGATACCATATGTTTTCACTCTTAAGTGGAAAAGGAGAAACTTAGCAGAGGACCATGGGGGAGGGGAAGGGGGAAAGATAGTTCAGGAGAGGGAGGGAGGCAAACCAGAAGAGACTCTTGAATACTGAAAACAAACTGAGGGTTGATGGGGTTGGGGGAGAGGGGAAAAGAGGTGATGGGCATTGAGGAGGGCACTTGTGGGGATGAGCACTGGGTGTTATATGGAAACCAACTTGACAATAAACAGTAAAAGAAAACAAAAAAAAAATCAGCTGGTAGGGTCAAGAGCACTTTTGAGTATACCTTTAATCTATGGGAACAAAAGGCCAAGTCCAGAGTTTGGAAAAAGCAGAAGCCTTCGTAACTGCCACCCACTAATTTTGGGTTAATCTCAAAACAGAATCAGAGACTACTGTCCAATCTTAAGTCATCTGGGTGGCCCAGAAAAGTCTCAAACCCTGAAGTTCGAATAAAGTTTGTAAGGGTCACTAAACATTTGGCAGGAGCAAGTAAAAAACCTCTCTGGAGGAAATTAATATCTGAGGCCTCAAATTATTTCTACAAAATGCACTATATTTTGCAAATACAATGCTCATCACACAATACAAAAACGAAAAACCTAGTGATATGAAGAGACAAGATCAGCAAGAAGACCAGCAAAAGCAATCAGTAATAGAAATAGACTCCAGATATTAGACACAGATTTTAAAATATCTGTGCTTCTTATTTTCAAGTAAATGACATAATTTCAGCAAAGAACTGGAAACTAAAAAATTATTCTGAAGATTTGAAAAAGAATCAAATTTCTAGATGTGAAAAATATAAATACTGGAATTAAGAATTTAATATATGGGTTTAAAGGCTAATTAGATCCTCCAGACAGAAGATAAAACAAAGCATATGCAGTATGTGAATAATCAGGGAATCTGAGTAAAAGATATACAGGAGTTCTCTGTATCATTCTTCGACAAAATTAAAAACTATTAAAATTACAGTGAAACAATTTCCCAATATATGAAAGCTGAGAGATTTTATGGACAGTGAACCTATGCCCCCCTCCCACAAAATACTAAATAAAGACTAAGTACTTCAAATTAAAAGAAAATGATACCAGATTGAAGTTCAGATCTATATAAAGCAACAAAGCCACTGGAAATAAAATATTGGTAAATATAAAGGATTATCCTTTTTTTTCTTAATTTCTGTAATTTGTTTCTTGAAATAAAAATAATTACATTGTATTTGTGGGGATATAATAGTATAAGGACAATAAATACTATAATGTTTAAGAAAATATGAATTAATTAAAACAAATGTACTATTCTTTGTACATACAAGATGATTGTGTCCTTCAGAGTAACTCCCAGAGAAGGTTATATATTTATTACAATACTTCTGCCACTGTTTTAAATATTTTATACATCCTTTTAGGAATAACTTTCAGTGACAGCTTATGCATCAAGAGCTTATAAATCTCATTATTTGATCTGTTCAATGCTTTGCTCTCTGAAAGAGTAATGACCATTCTGAGCATTTTTTCATTCTTTGGAATAGTCTCTAAACAACTGTTGAGTATTTCTAAAAAATTAATATAAATGCAAATTATGAAATTTAGGTATCACATCAGTGGTTGATATATTAAGTAAATTTAAAATTTTTGTCATTAGTGGTAAAAATAATTCTAACAAATAGCTGTTAAAATGTTCTGAGAAATGGAAGTGCCATTTACTCCAAAATCAGTAGACACACTGAATATACAAATACATTTACCTAACTAGATAAAATTTTTAACTAAAACATAATTCTTTACAAATTTTAAAAGAAGGTATCATAATAAGCAGCATTTATCTAATAGTCAGCAACTTCAACTATAAAGAAGGCAATAGAATAATAAAAATCAATAGAAAAAACTCTAACATCATATTTTGTTTTCTAATCTCACAAGAAATTAGGAACATCAAATTAGTAAAGAGAATATAGCTCCGCAGACAAGTATATTGATACACTGGTAGAAACCAGAATTCAGTAAGTCTAGGGTTTTTCATACAGGTGCACATTGGTCTGAATACTCTCCAGTGTTCCTGAGAGCATCGTGATTTTTCTAGCATAAAATACTATTTATACTGAAGACTTTGTTCAGATAGCACAACATGCCTAAGAAAAATATAAAGTATATCCTATTGTTTAAATTTTTTTCTATTTAAAACACTTCAAATAATTTTTGCACTTAAATAGGTAGATGTAACAAAATTTGTATGGGAAAGCCCTAACCCCCAATACATCAGAATGTGACTATATTTAAAGACAGAACCTTCAAAGAGGTGATGAAGTTAAAATAAAGTTGCTAGGGTGAGCCCTGATCTAATCTCACTGGTGTCCTTACAAGAGGAAATCTGAACACACACAGACACCAGGGGCGTACATGCACAGCAGAATGACCACATGAGGACAAAGGAGCAAGAAGGTGGTCATCTATATGCCAGGAAGAGAAGGCTAAATATATCTTTCTCTTATGGTCCTCAGAGGAAACCAACTCTGCTGGCCTCTTGCTCCGGCTCTTCTAACCTCCAGACTACTAGAAAATAAACTTCTGTTGTTTAAACCACTAGTCTGGGATATTTTGTTATAATACTTCTAGCAAACTAATACATGCTGTATGATTTTCAAAGATTTAAAATTTGTGGCATACGCCTATAAGAGGTTCATTTTAGACCCACAGACACCTGCAGATTGAAAGTAAGAAGATGGAGAACCATTTTTCATGCTAATGGACTTCAAACAAAAGCTGGAGGAGCCATTCTTCTATCAGACAACAAAGACTTTAAAACAAACACTGTAACAAAAGATGAAGAAGGGCACTATATCATAATTAAGAAGTCCATCCACCAGTATCTAACTAACATTGTAAATATTTATGCCCCCAACTCAGAAGCAACCCAATATATAAATCAGTATATCACAAACATAAGGAAACACATTGATAATAATATCATTATAGTAGGGGACTTTTAACACCCTACTTATAGCAATGGACAAATCATCTAAGCAGAAAATCAACAAGGAAACGATAGCTTTGAATGACACACTGGACCAGATGGACTTAAAAGATATATTCAGAACATTTCATCCTAAAGCAGCAGAATACACATTCTTCTCAAGTGCACATGGAACATTCTCCAGAATAGATCACATACTGGGTCACAAATCAGCACTCAACAAGTGCAAAAAGATTAATACCATGCCATGCATATTTTCAGACCACAATACTATGAAACTTGAAATCAACCACAAGAAAAAAATTGGACAGACCACAAATACTTGGAGACTAAAGAACATCTTACTAAAGAATGAGTGGGTTAACCAGGAAATTAAAGAGTATATGGAAGCCAATGAAAATGAAATCATGACAGTCCAAAGCCTCTGGGATGCAGCAAAGGCAGTCATAGAGGGAAATATATAGCAATCCAGGCCTTCCTAAAGAAGGAAGAAATGTCTCAAATAAACAACCTAACCTTACACCTCAAGGAGCTAGAAAAATAATAGGAAATAAAGCCCCAAATCAGCAGAATAAGGGAAATAATAAAGATTGAGCAGAAAACGATGATATGGAAATTTTAAAAAATCAGTAGAACAGATCAATGAAACCAGGAGCTGGTTCTACAAAATTGATAACCCCCTGGCCAGATTTACCTAAAGGAAAAAGTAAAGGACCCAAATAAATAAAATCAAGAATGACAAAGGTGAGATCAAAACCAACACCACAGAAAAAGAAGAGAATCTTATTTGTGTCCTTACAAAAGGAAATTTGGACATACACAGAGACACCAGGGGTATACAGGCACAGCAGAATGACTGTGTGAAGACAAACCAGCAAGAAGGTGAAGCAATTACATGCCAACAAATTGGGCAATCTGGAAGAAATAGACAAATTCCAAGAAACATAAAACTATGAACATTGAAACAGGAACAAATAAAAAATCTGAACAGACTCATAGCCAGTAAAGAAACTGAATCAGTAATCAAAAATCTCCCAACAAACAAGAGTTCAGGTCCATGGCTTTCCAGGGGAATTCTACCAAACATCTGAGAGTTAATATCTATTCATTTGTAGTTGTTCCAAAAAAAGAAATGGAAGGAAAACTTCCAAACTCATTCTATGAGGCCAGCATTACTTTGATTCCAAAATGAGACAAAGATCCTACTAAAATGGATAACTACAGACCAATCTCCTTGATGAACATGGATGCAAAAATTCTCGACAAAATATTAGCAAACCTAATCCAACAATACATTAAAAGAATTATTCACCACAATCAAGTGGGATTTATTCCTGGGATGCAGGGCCGGTTCAATATCTGCAAATCAATCAATGTGATCCATCACATTAATAAAAGAAAAGATAAGAACCACATGATCCACTCAGTAGATGCAGAGAAAGCATTTGACAAAATCCAGCATCCTTTCTTGATAAAAAGAAAATAGGGATAGAGGGAACATACCTCATGATCATAAAGACCCACAGCTAGTATCATCCTTAATGGGGAAAAACAGAGCTTTCCCCCTAAAGTCAGGAACATGACAGGGGTGTCCACTCTCACCACTGTTGTACAACATATGTTGTCCTAGTCTGAGCAGTAAAACAAAAAGAAATAAAAGACATCCAAATGGCAAGGAAGAAATCAAACTTTCATTCTTCACAGACAACACGACACTGTATGTGTAAACCTGAAAGACTCCATCAAAAAACTGCCAGAGCTGATACATGAATTTAGCACAGTCACAGGATATAAAGTCAATATACAGAAACTGATTGCATTTCTATACACCAAAAATGAATCAGCAGAAAGAGAAATCAAGGAATCAATCCCATTTACAATTGCACCAAAAACCATAAAATACCTAGGAATAAACCTAACTGGAGAGGTAGAAGATCTATATGTGGAAAACTATAGAAAGCTTATGAAAGAAACTGAATAAGACAGAAAGAAATGGAAGAGCATTCCATGCTCATGAAATGGAATAATAAATACTGTTAAAATGTTGATAATACCCAAAGCAATCTATATATTCAATGCAATACCTATCAAAATAACACCAAAGTTCTTCACAGAACTAGAACAAACAATTCTAAAATTTGTATGGAACAAGGAAAGATCCTGAATAGCCAAAGTAATATTGGAAAAAAAAACCAAACCAAAGCTAAAGGCATCACGTTCTGAACTTTAAGCTGTATTACAAAGCTGTAATTGTCAAAACAGTATGGTACTGGCACAAAAACAGACACATAGATCAATGGAACAGAATAGAGAACCCAGAAGTGGACCCACAAATGTACGGCCAACAAAACTTCAACAAAGCAGGAAAGAATATCCAAAGGAAAAAAGACAGGCTCTTCAGCAAATGGTGCTGGGAAAACCAGAAGCAACATGCACAAGAATGAACCTGGACCACTTTCTTACACTATACACAAAAATAAACTCAAAATGGATAAAAGACCTAAATGTTAAGACAGGAAACCATCAAAATCCTAGAGGGCAAAATAGGCAGCAACCTCTTTGACTTTGGCCACAGCAACTTCTTATTTGACATGTCTCTGGAAGCAAGGGAAACAAAACCAAGAATGAACTATTGGGACTCCATCAAGATAAAAAATCTTCTGCACAGTGAAGGAAACAATCAACAAAACTGAAAGGCAATCAGTGGAATGGGAGAAGATATTTGCAAATGACATATCCAATAAAGGGTTAGTTATCCAATATCTATAAAGAACTTAGCAAACTCAACACCCAAAAAACAAATAACCCAGGGAAGAAATGGATATAAGACCTAAATAGACACTTTTTGAGAAGACATCCAGATGGCTAACAGATACATGAAAAGATGCTCAATATCACTCATCATCAGCGAAGTACAAATCAAAACCACAATGGGATACCACCTCACACCTGTCAGAATGGCTAAAATTAACAACAACTCAGGAAATAACAGATGTTGGCAAGGATGTGGAGAAAGGGGAATACCTTTCCACTGCTGGTGGGAATGCAAACTGGTGCAGCCAATCTGGAGAACAGTATGGAGGTTCCTCAAAAAATTCAAAATAGAGCTTCCCTAAGACACAACAGTTGCACTACTAGGTATTTAACCAAAGGTTACAAAAATACTGATTCCAAGGAGCACATGCACCCCAATGTTTATAGCAGCACTATTGACAATAGCCAAATTATGGAAAGAGCCCAAATGTGCACTGAATGACTAATAGATAAAGAAGATGTGGTATATATGTAAAATGGAATATATTACTCAGCCATCAAAAAGAATGAAGTCTTGCTATTTACAACAACATGGATGGAACTAGAATGTACTATGCTAAGTGAAGTAAGTGAGTCAGAGAAAGATAAATACATAATTTCACTCATATGAGGAATGTAAGAAAAAAAAACAGATCAACATAGGGGAAGGGAAAGAAAAATAAGAGAGGGGGCAAACCATAAGAGATTCTTAAATACAGAGAACAAACTGAGGGCTGCTGGAGGGGTGTTGGGTCGGGGGATGGGCTAAATTAGAGATGGACATAAAGGAGGGCATTTGTTGGGATGAGCACTGTGTGTTACATGTAAGTAATAAACCACTAAATTCTACTCCTGAAACTCTTACTATACATTAGTTAACTAGCTTGGATTTAAATATAATTAAAATAAATAATATTTGTAGCATACATCTACATGTCTTTTTCTATACTGAAAAATAGAAAACATTTTTTCAAAATATCAGAAAGCAAAGAATAAAACTGAAAATTTTATTTCTCCACTTAGAAGACAATACCTCAAATCCATAATAAAAATGCCATTTCATACCCATTAGGATGCCTATTATCAAGAAAAACAAAAAGAAAAAGAAGGAGAGAAGAAAACCTAAAGCAAAACAAAACAAAATACCCAGAAAATAATAAGTTTGGCATGGATGTGGAGAAACTGGAGAATCGCATGCATTGTGGTGGAAATGTAAAATGGCACAGCCATTCTGGGAAACAGTTTTGTGGTTCCTTAGAAAATTAAACATAGAATTACTATATGATCCAGTAATTCCACTCTTAGGTAGATAGTCTGAAGAATTGAAAGCAAGGTCTCAAAGAGATATCATCCACTCATATTCATAAGCACCATTATTCACAATAGTCAAAAGGTGGGAGTAATCCATGTGTCCATCAACAGAGGAACAAACAAAATATGGTATATCCATATAATGGAATATAATCCAGCCTTAAAAAAATAAAATTCTGATACTAGCTGGATGAACTTTTAAAAAATGATAAATGAAATAAGCCAGACACAAAAAGACATATCCAGTATGACTGCACCTATATGCTTATAGAGTAGGCAAATTCATAGAAACAGGAAGTAGAAGAGTAGTTACCAGGGGCTGGAGGAAAGGGGGAAGTGAGATGTTCTCATTTTAATGGGTACACAGCTTATGTCTGGGATGACGAAAAAGTTCTAAAAATGGGTAGTAGTGATGGTTATACAACATTGTGAATATACTTAATGCTACTGATTGTACACTGAAAAATGGTTAAAATGGTAAATTTTATGTTATGTATATTTGATCACATTTTTTAAAAAGGCAATACCTGAGAAAATGGAATGTCATAATCCCTGTAGAAACCAGCTCTTTTTTTGTGGGAGCTTTCTGTGTGTTCAACATCTGAATCAAAGCTGTAGTCTGAACTATCATCACTAGATGGAGAATTATGCTAAAAGAAGGGAAAAAACAATTATGTTACATCTGCAAAAGGAAGAACATTTAACTAGTAACCAGATACACTCGTTTCGGCCAGAAATGTCAACCAGTAGATGGTATTATCGTAGTAGGTTCTGAAGTATTAACTGAAAAATCCTTGTTCTAAAGGCTGCCACCACAACTTCCCTAAAATTTTCTGAGAAAAAGTATATCTTCCCCTCTTCTTAGGGACTTAAAGACAACTTTATCCTCATCATCTCTGTGATCCAATGACCTGTGCCCTACTATGCTTAAAAGTGATCTTAGATTTAAGTCAATCTTAAAAGAATAAAACTAGATCTTCAAAGAGGAACACAACATGAGTTGAGTATGAATTGATTTATTTTAACCTAAAATGGTTTTATAACTCTTATTACCTAAAATGGCTTTAGAGTTCTTCTTTTGCATAAGTACCCTAAAACTAAAAGACACCAAAACATTACAAACTATAAATATGAAATAAATCCAACCCACAAAATTGAACAAAAGTGAAATAGAAACCACAAGGAACTGATAATGATGAGCAGATATCAAGAGTCAGCTTTTTAAAATATGAATGCATTTCTTAAAAAAAAAAAAGTCACCAAATCTCCATGTAGTCAAAATAATGATCTTCTTAGGTTAAGCATTCTTTTCAAAGAATTCTTAAAGTTCTTATCAGTGTGTTGACTCAGTAAAAATTTGGTGAACTAAATTAAACTTGGATTCTTTTACAGAAGTATCTGTTTTCCTCTACCCCATTTTCTTTTTCTTTAAATCTTTATTTATTTTTGAAAGATTGAGACAGAGCATGAGCAAGGGAGGGGCAGAGAGAGACCATAACACAGAAAAGCAGGCTCCAGGCTCTCAGCTGTCAGCACAGAGCCTCATGCAGGGCTTCTTTTTTCTTGATCAGATTTTCATTTGTTTATTGCCTTCTTCTTCCCATTTCAATGTACTCTCAATTAGAGACTGTTTCACTCATTAATATAACTCTAGCATAGAGCACAGAAATTTCCACAGAAGCACATGATAATGAATATGAATTAATAAATTAAAAAATGGATGGATAATTACAATGCTGCTAATCTAGATCTTCAGAGAGTAAAACTTTCTTAACCTTTTATCATCAATTAAAAAGATTTATTTTAACTTGCACTAAAAGTTACCTTAATTTTTAAATATTTGAGGTAATTCATATCATCTTTATGTTTAGAAAATATATTAATCACATAAATAAAAATATGTAATCAATAAATTTTATAATAAAATAAGCAATGATTTATACTTTGTAATTTTCAGTATTTTACGTTTCATAAAAATTTACTAAAAGAATTAAAAACAGATTTCAACTAACCTTATGTTTTTCACGTTTTCTCCTTTTGGATTTTTTCTTCTCTCTTTCTTTCTTATGTTTCTTCCTTGATTTTCTATAGGCTTTCTCATTTTTCTGCTTTTCATCCTCTTTTGCTTCCTGTTCTTGTGTTTCTTCAAATCCTGCATCATCTATTTCACCATCTTCTAATTCACCATCTTCTCTGTAGGAGACAATTAAATTTTTATTTTCAAATGTCAATGTGAAAATGAATCTTCAATACTTCCAAAAGAAAAAAAAGCACATCCATGAATTTGATATGCATTTAGATCATAGGTGGCAAATTTTTCCTGTAAGGCCTGCAGGCCACATATGGTTTCTGTTGCAAATTCTCCCTTTCTTTTGGAACAATCTTCCAAAAATCTAAGAACCGGTCTCAGCAACAAAAATTTGCCAACTTATGATTTGGATTAAGATCACTGACTCTGACCAAATGAATGAATAAATGCATGAATGCAGTGCTAGTAGTTACCATCTACTAAACTAAAGGCTAAACTAAAACACTTTAGGAAGTAAACATTCTTACTGCAGGAAGGAATTTTTAACTTAGTGGTGTGTAAGCAATTATAAATAGCTTTAAAATTAAAGTGATCTGTGTCAATTTTCACCATCAAAGTAAACTTCAATAAGAAACACTTCAATAGGTAGATACATAGGAAAAACTGAGCCACAGGAGAATCATAAATTAAATCTGAATCTGTAAAAAAAATATCTGTAGTAAAACCATAAATTGAATTCCACTTTCCAAATACTAGTACCTTTGCTGTTATGGAGGCTGAAGTAAAACAAACTTTTATATTGTTTATGATGTTTTTATAATTATAAAAGCCAAAATATTCAGTATCTTTAAAGGCAAATTAAGCAATGATCTACATAAGAAGATAAATATGTAAAATAAGTTCAGAGTTCCTGGATGCTCAGTCGGTTGAGCATCTTGACTCTTGATTTTGGCTCAGGTCATGATCTCATGGTTCATGGAATTGAGCCTCCTTGTTGACAAGAATGGAGCCTGCTTGGAATTCTCTCTCCCCCTCTTTCTCTGACCCTTCTCCATGAGTATATATGAGCTCTCTCTTTCTCCCTCAAAATAAATAAACTTAAATAGGTTTAATATTTAATCACACTTCCATACAGTTTGAAAAAATGCAAATTGCTGTACATAGTACCTGGTGGTGCAGAAAGACAAATGTCTGTATAATGGAACCAAATGAGAAGCAACTAACTATGGTTTATGCACTGTAAATATATTTTAAAGTTACTAGGGATATGTGATTTCTAAAATGCAAAACTGACCATGTTACTCTCCTGCTCGAAATCTTCAATGATGATGTACTGTCTCAAATTTGCTCCAGAACTATTCACTGAGGGAGGGGGAAAGTGGTATCAACAATATTTATCATGAGTTGGTAATTGCTTGAATTGTGGGATGTGGAGGAGGATTTGTTTTACTATTCTCTTTGTATGCATTTGAAGTTTTCCATAATAAAAAAGACAGTACCAATGATTCCCTTCTGACCTGAGAATGATGTCAAAACCCAATATTGCCCAAAATCCCTTTATAATTGAGTCCCTGCTTATCCAACTACTTTCAATTTCTCATGTCTCCAAGCTTTAAACACTGCCTTAAATACTCTCATCGCACTGCTGTTCTCAAAGCCCATCCTGCCCCTATACCTGGCTAATTCCAGTTCATTCTATAGGACTCAGTTCAGATGTCATTTTCTCTGAGATGCTTTCACTGACTACCCAGGTTTAGGTAAAATGCTTTACCCTAAGTACTCCCCTAATAATACTCATTTCTTTATCACTGCACTCTATACATTTTGTTCATATAATCTGAACATATTGGTTGGGGAAAGTAAACTATGACTGTCTTTCATAGCTTTATCTCTAATCCATAGCATGGTTCCCTGCTGTTCACTGAAGGAATGAATGTATAATATCCATAACCCTTGCATTACAGAACAGGCACATAATACCACCCGAAATTGGCAGTGAAGTCAGTATTATTTTTCCCCAGCTTCTATTATAAAATCAGAAAGGTATATATCCATTTAGGCAGACTTGAAATTGTCTTGTGAAGCAGACTTGGCATTCTGGCTGTTTTAACAAAAAAAGTTCTGAACTCTTATAACACTATAAAAGCTTAAGGCCCAAGAAAAATTAGTGCATTTATTGACAAAAAAATAAGCACAGAATGTTCTTAGCAGCTTTAATCACAACAGTAAAAAAAAAAAAACAACTGTAAAACAAATTGTAAAAAAAAAAAGTAAATAGATAAATAAATTGTGCTTTATTTATATAATGGAATAGTATCAAGCAAAATAAATTAGCTACTGCTACACACAATATGGATTAATCTTATAGGCACAATTATGAGTAAAAGAAGGAAGCTAGACACAAGAGAGTATTGTTTGATTCCATTTATATATGTATTTCAAGAAAAGGCAAAACTAACCTATGGTGACAGAAGTCGAAATTGTGATTGCCTCTTTGAGGGTTGTAACTACTAAAAAAAAAGGTACTAAGGAACGTTCGAGGTGTTGAAATATTCTAAATATTGATCTGTGTGGTGATCATTACCTATACATACATATTTATGTGTAAAAAGTCATCAGGTTGTACATGTAAGAACTATATACTTTACTGCCTATATTTCTACCATAATAACATTTGAATAGCACCAAGAAAATCTATGAGCATTCATCCTTTCTTTTACCACCCTTCTCCTCCAACTTGAGTTCCTTAAAGCATAAATCGTTTTATATCTTAAAATCACTAATTCACTATTTAGCATTTTGACTAGAGCTATTTAAATACCTCAGTGTTCAAGCTAAAAATGCTGCATATGACTTTATGCCCTATTTTACATAAATTCTTTAACTGTGAAATACTGGGCATTTATATTTGTCATTAGACAAAACAGTGAAAGGCATTTTACTTTTCTTTTTTCTCCATTAGGTCTGCCTACCATGTCAGCATTCACACAATAACAAATTTAAACTTGTGAATTTCTGTATGGTTCCAAAAAGATAGGATAGAAAAAGGACATAAAGAACATTGACCCCCACATATACGAACTGTTTACAAACGCTTTACAAATATCAGTTTGGGGCACAAATGGAAAGCATGTGTGGCCTAATGGGAAGAGGAAACTTCATGGGAAGACAGCTGTATTCTGATTCCAGTTCTCTCACCAAAACAAAACAAAGCTTTCTTGATTGAGCACTTACTAATGTATCATATACTAACCTAGCTCTGTGAAAAATAAAAAAATAGGACAGTAGAAATTCTAGATCTTGAATTAGCTCAACAACATTATAAAAGCTGTTTTATTTACTAAGCCCAAGACACTTTTTGAAAATTAATAATTCAAAAAGAGAAGCTCCTACCTAGGTTAATTCTATAATTGACTTTTTACTAATGTAAAATAATAGAGTGATTATGTCCTTTCTAGGAAGAGGCATATACATGTTTATGGATATGTAAATAATTGTTCAGTTAACTAACAAAATTACTTGTAAAAGAATTTATCTCTTAGGTATACCCATAGAGACAGAAAGTAGATTAGGGGCTGCCAGGTAGTGTGGAGGAAGGAATGAGGAGTGATTGTCAGTGATCATGGGATTTTTCTTTTTGGAGTGATGAAGATGTTCTAAAAAAAATTTTTTTTTAAGTTCTAAAATTAGATAGTGGTATAATTGCACAATTCTGAATATCCAAAAACCAGTAAATTACATACTTTAAAAATGTGAATTTTATCTCAATAAAGCTAATTATTTTTAAAAAATAATAAAGTTTTAAAAGATTTTATCTCGGGGCACCCGGGTGGCTTAGTCGGTTGAGCATCCGACTTCAACTCAGGTCATGATCTCATAGTTCATGGGTTTGAGCCCTGCGTCAGGCTGGGTGCTGACAGCTCAGAGCCTGGAGGCCGTCTTCAGATTCTGTGCCTCCCTCTTTCTCTGACCCTCCCCTGCTCGTGCTGTTTCTCTCTGTCTCTCAAAAATAAATAAAAAAACATTAAAAAAAAGATTTTATCTCTAGATTTAACTATCTAGATTGCAGACAACTGAAGAAAATCATAATACATTGTGGTATAAATTTAAAGCTCTGAAATTGGTCAGTACCCTCACTTTTCATGATACGTTCTTATTCTGAGGTAAATTATTAACCTAATCCTTATAAACTGATTTGCTTCATAAAGGATTATACTTTTCTCCATTCTGATATTGTTGCTATTAAAACAACTTAATCTGAACCAGTCTTACCTCCACAGGTAGTTTCTTTATGCTTGCCTAAAGGTTCCTATTACAAGCTACAGATCAGAAACTGAGTCTTCTGGAAGAAACACAAAAGCCTCAATAAAAGACTATACAAGTACTCCTGATGGATAATATTAAAAGGGGGTATTACTCATAAATACAAGTTTCCTGAGATAAGCTGATATTATCCCCAGAAAAAAAGACATTTCTCAGAAGGTACCAAGTGACTGTGTCAGGATGTCCAGGATGTCTTTACATTCCAGAAGCAGACAACTTTACAGAAGTAGGCTGCTTATCCCAAGACCAACAGAACATGTTTCCTATATACTTGAAACTATTCATTGTTACACTTCTTTTCATGCTTTTGTTCTAATTCACCTTGTCATTTCTCCTTCACTATGGATAATGTATTAGAACTGCTATATACCGATACCCTGGCAACCTTACATGTCTCCACATAGACAAGGCTCAACTATAGGATGACCTCAGCCCTGGCAGAATGCCTCAGGGTCCTCCAGACCATGGAAATATATGCTGTCGTGGAATGTGCTTCTACAAAGCTCTTTCTCACTCACCGCCCTAAACTCTCTTCATCTGGCCACTACTCCTCAGCCACAGAGTAAGTACCCTACCACTCATGTTGCCTGTGATTATCTGGCCTCTTTGGTTTCAGTGTAACCCAGTGAGACAATGGACAAAAGAAGCTGACAGCATGGTGATCTGTTGTCTATGTAAGTAATTAACTGAATTTTACCAGCTGAATTTGTCAGCATGCTTAACAGAAAACTAGCTTGGCTCTAGGCTTGCCCATGCCTACTCTGATCTTTACCCTCAACCTATAGAGCTTACATATGATCCTCTTGATAAAGCCTTGACTACTCCCTACCTTATACTTCCCAAACTAGGGATTTCTTTTCAAGGAAAATACTGTCTGGTCATACCAGGGACATGGAAGAGTTACCTGACATGAGTTTTTGTGATTTTATGTTTATCTCCAAACTGGACCTCGAACATTTATATCCTAGATGACTCATATTAATTGTTTCAGGAAAAAAGTTTCTCTTTACAAATTACCAGTGGTAAAATCTGATGGATATCTACAACCTTTAAAGTGTTTTTATCCTTTATCCAACATGTTCTTATAGCCTCTGGAATGTAGTTGGTTTGCAGAAACTCAGCTTATCCCTTTTTGACGGTTTTATTCCTAGAGCCAACCTTAGAATTTGTCAAAGCCTCAACTCAAATACAAATTCCTTCAAGAATGAGGCTTTGTACAAATTTATGGGCAAAATTATACATTCTAATTAGCCTAACATCCTCCATAGTCTTATGACAACCTTTCCAAATTTTGCTTAACTCTATGTAAGTTACCTCTATCCCAGAGATAACTAAGAATCCCTTTATTACTAACTTTTGTTATAAGCAACTCCTCTTCTGTTTTCACATGTGACCCTTTTAAACCTTACTTCCTGAATCAACAACATCCTTATTCATATTTACCTCATCAAAATCTAACTTGTATATACAGATAACAACTATATATAAAAACATAATAATTAAGCAATTTTAGATATTTCCTTCCCAACTCCTTCAGGAAACTATGCTTCTGTGGGGGTGTCTAAAGGAAAAATGATTTACCTGAAGGAAAAAAACCAGATACTCCCTTTATGCTAGAAACACTGGGCTCTATTTTCAACTACAGAGGTCACATAACTGAAAACGTTATCAAAAACTTGTGACTAACATTGACTGTAAAGATAAATAATACTGCAAACCCCTAAAATTACAACAAAGTAGTCATTAATTTACTGCTGCGGTGGATACCGGCAGAGCCCTAGATTTCTTACTAGCAAGTTAAGAAAAAAATATGAATTACTGCTAGTACTTCCTGCTGCCCATAGAGTAGTATCACAGGGAAAGTTGACCAATCTATATTCAAATAAAAGATAAGCCAACTTGACTATCAAAAGTGGACTCAGAAGTCTGAATTTTAAGATCTGGTCTCCTAATCAAAGTGAGAGAATCTATTGTCATCACTCTAAAGTAACTTCCAGTCTCTTCTTACAATAGTCAGTCATGGCTATTCTTACTTGTCTTACTTGTTCCAATGCTTGGTCTATGCTTCTGCACAGCTGTTATTTCATCAGATGGTACAAAAATTCATTTTGCAACAGAAGGAAAACGAAGGGACTCTGATATGCAGTCAGGCCAAATACCAAGGCCTTTCATCACAATTCCTCCAAAGGTCATAACCCATACAGCAGTGAATATGTAGCATGCTGTTCTATATCGGTAGGACTAAGGCTGTACTACTAAAATAAAACTCCATCAAATTCCCAGTAGGTGCATACGAAAGTGCTGATTCTGTATCTCCGAGCCTAACAGATACTTTCATATCCCACCTCAGACTTTTTTATAAAGTAATCTCTATACTTTTGTGACAGCAGAGCAAAATCAAAAAAAAGAATTTCGATGGGGCGCCTGGGTAGCTCACTCTGTTAAGCGTCCAACTTCAGCTCAGGTCATGATCTCATGGTTTGTGAGTTCGAGCCCTGCATTGGGCTCTGTGCAAATGGCTCGAACCCTGGAGCCTGCTTCAGATTCTGTGTCTCCCCCTCTCTCTGCCCTTCCCATGCTCATGCTGTCTCTCAATAATAAATAAATGTTAACCAAAAAAAGGAAGAATTTCTAGTTCCTAAATGACCTGTTCAGAACATAAAACCTAGAATTCCTTCTATAATAAGCTTTTTATTTTTCCCTTCTTTTTCACTTTCAGCATGAAGAGAGGGTGAACTCATTTCTTACCCAGCAAGCAGATTAACAGCTTAAAAAAAAAAAACTCAGATGAACTGTAGTATTCCTTGAAAGGTATTTATAGAAACTTTTGATCAAAAAATAAAATATGTTAAAATTCCAAAGATTAAGATGAAGCTAAGACTAAGATTAGTTTACACTGGGCTATGCCAGAAATACCTAACTCATTTTTAGATCTAAGCTGCAAATTTGGCTCTGAGTTTCAGGAAGTAAAGATTAGGTACAAGAAAACAGTGTTTTTAAAAAAAATTTTTTTAAAGGTTTTATTATTTTTTTTTATTTTTGAGAGAGAAAGAGAAGAGTGGAGGGGCAGAGAGAGAGGGAGACAGAGGATCTGAAGCAGGCTCTGCAGCTGACAGCAGAGAGCCCGATCCGGGGCTCATACTCACGAACCTGTGATATCATGACATGATCTGAGCTTAACCGACTGAGCCACCCAGATGCCCCAAGACAACAGTGTTTCTAAGACAAATATAGACCAGTTGCTCAAGAGAGGCATGGTTTTTTCTAGGAGTGAAACCAGAAAGAAATTTCTCCCCTGAGTCCTCATAAAGACAATATCATCTGGTGCAATGGTCAGCACTTGATACAATGGACACTATCTTCAGTGCAACAGTTTATCACCTATAGCATGCTCCAAATTGAACCAAGGGTTTGCAGTCAAAATCTAAAGGCAAAAAGGCAATTATATGAGGAAACAAAGTAATATTGTTCAAGTATGCAATTGTCTGATATTCCAATTTTTAAAAAGATTTTAGTTTTTAAGTAATCTCTATACCCAACATGGGGCTTAAACTCACAACCCTGAGACCAAGATTCACCTGTTCCACCAACTGAGCCAGTCAGGTACCCCTCTGAGGTTCTGATTTAATCCAAGGATGAAATTCACAACATCTAGAGCAGGGATTCTCAAAAACTTTGTGCATTTAAGAATTTACTCTCCTCCTAACAGAAAAGGTGGAGGGGGCATTTGTTCATTTAACATGTATTTATTCACCACCTTCTCAATGGAGAAACAATGATGAACCAGAAAGAGACACGGTTTCTTCTCTCAAGAAGTGTTTAATCTAGTGATGGGGAGACAAACTTCAATGAAGCAATCACAAATTAATATAAAGTAACAACCATACAAGTAAACATAGGAGGTAAATAGTGCTGTGAGAAGACAGAATAGGAGAAAGTCATCTGTCAGTGAAGTGTGGAAGGCTCTCCCTGAGGAAGTCATGAATGAACAGAGGTGATGAGTTAGCCTAAGAGATAAACGGCTGGGGGGACCTCCGGTAGACAGAGGTAGTAAGATAAGCAAAATTTCTGTGTAGAACTAAGACAGAAACTAGGATAATGCCAACATCACTGGATCATAAAGAAAAAGGGAAGGTTGGTTCAAAATTATGCTGGTATGATTCTAGATCGTGCAGAGCTTTGGCCATGTTTGGAGTTTATTCTAATATAAATGAGAAAGCACTGAAGTATTTCCAGGAAAGAAGGTGATATAATTAGATCTCCATTCTGAAAGATAGCTTTGAGAATAAAAAACAGATCTAAAGAGGAAATAAAATAATTGCAGGAAACAGAATGCCACTACAATAATCAAGCAAGAATCCAAAAGAAGAATGGAATATATTTGGAGACTCTCATAACTTGACACTCCCCACTCAAATACACACACTTTACCACAGATGGGAATGTTTTTTCTCCAACAGTTCTGAGACAAAAAAAAAATTAGCTGAAAACTAGTAATATTGAGAAATTAATAAACTATTATCCTTCAGCCAATTCTCCATTTTAAAAAAAATTTTAACACTTATTTGAGAGAGAGAGACAGAGCACAAGTAGGGGAGGGACTGTGAGAGAAGAAGACACAGAATCCAAAGCAGGCTTCAGGCTCAGGGCTGTCAGCACAGAGCCTGATGTGGGGTTCAAACCCATGGACTGTGAGATCATGACCTGGGCTGAAGTCAGATGCTTAGCCAACTGAGCCACCCAGGCACCCCTCTCCATTAAAATTACAAATATTCCCATTAGTTATATATTTAAGTTTCACCTCATTATTCTTGAGGTCATTGAATGGGGTCAAGATTTTCCTTAAAAGTAGTAAGGATGTGAATGAATAATGTGTTAATCTTCTATATCACAGAAAAACATAATCCCCATCATTTAGGCCTCAAAATTTCAAAGCAGGCATTATAATGATCTGATACAGGTAATGAATTTATCAGTAACGTGTTAATGAAACATGTGAATTCAAGCAATGTAACTTCCTGGTGAACCTCCCAAATATGAATTTGGCGTAGAGTATACCAGTAAGTTATTAATTAAAAGACCTGAACAAAGAAAAGGGGTCCTTAGAAGGAAATCTATGCTTTAAATACATCTTTCAGGAAATGAAAAGGTTAAAAACAAATGAACTATACATTCAGCTAAAGAACTTAGAAAAGGGCAAACCCAAAAGAAGAATGAAAATAATAAATATAAGGGCAGAAATCAACAAAATACAGAAAATAGAGAACATAAATAAAACTAACAACTATTCTTTAAAGAAAGCATTAACATTGACCATTCACTAGAGTGCCAGTTTGTCTCAGAAGTCCTCTAATCTCTCAAATCTAGATATTAATAAGCAGAAAATGCAATTGATTCCTACTTAGCTGTTCCTTTTCTAAAAATAAAGGTAAGTTAACTTCGTTATTTTTCCCTTAAAGTTCAAAATACTGCCTGGAACAGAACTTTTAAAAACATGGGGGCTATCAGATGATTATGGATGTGTGATTTTAACAAATAATTTAAAAATAATTTTATGGGGCACCTGGGTGACTCAGTCAGCTAAGCATCCAACTCTTGATTGCAGCTTAGGTTTGGATCTCATGGTCCTAGGACTGAGGCCTGTAGAGTGCTGAGTCTGGAGCCTGTTTGGGATTCCCTTTCTCTTCCTCTCTGCTTCTCCCCACCCCTGTTCACATTTACCTATACACACACTCACTCTCTCTCAAGATAAATAAACATTAAAAAAATTTTTTTCAGCAATTATTAGTTTGCTCTTTTTATTACCCAATTATTTCACTACTTAAAACTATCTTCAATTCCAGCAAATGTGTGTATGATCAAGTAACAGTAATTCTGAAGTAAAATAATATCTTAAATCAGATTTGGAGGGGGGAAAAAACTAGTATGATAGTTAACAGTTAATGAATACTATGCTGCAGACATTTCTGATCCATTTCCCTCATTTTCATGTTAAGTCTGAACTATGTTATTATCCCCATTAAACAGGTGAGGAGAAGGGACAAAGATTCTGCTAGTGAATGACAGAGCGAGAGCTCAAACTCAGTCTGATTCCCAGACCCATAGTTCTTAACCATATCGCTATAATAGCTTCACACATTTGGTTTCAGGGGAAAATTGCAAATAGCCAAACCACTTAATATCAGCTAATGTAAAGAAGATTATTTAAGAAGCTCACCAACTAGTGGGTCAGCTATGAGAGTTTACTATAAACTTCTTTCAACATCTTTGCACGTTTGAAAACTTTTCATAATAAAATGCTGAGGAAAAGAAACTTCAATACCCATTTAAGTGGTATTTTAAGAGATGATACAGAGAAACTGTTAAGGTCTAAAAGTTGCATTTCTGACATGCAAAAGTGAATATGACTACTTCAGTTCCACAGAAATTATTTTAAAGTTGTTAAGGAAATGGCAGCCACCAGGCTAGATCAATTCGACTGATAATATGGGACTTGGAGTTATAAGGTGCTACAGAGTTTTCTTTTTATTAAACAGTATATTTTCAGGGGCTTAAAGAAAATTCGTGTGAAATTTTTATTATATATATATTTTTAAAAGGAAGTAAAAAGAATCAAATCATGCAGAGCTGGAAAATGGGGTTCCCTGTTCATTTTAGGGTCCCAAACAAGCTGATAAAGTACTGGTGCAGTTAAGTTGGAATGTAAACTGGTGCATCCACTGTGGAAAACAGTATGGAGGGTCCTCAAAAACTAAAAACATAAATATGACCCAACAATGCCACTACTGGGTATTTACTCAAAGAAAATGAAAAGACTAATTTGAAAAGATATAAGCATCCCCATGTTTACTGCAGCATTATTTAAATACACAAAATATGGAAGTAACCTAAGTGTCTATTAGTAGATGAATGGATAAAGAAGATGTGGAATATTATCCATTAAAAAGAGAATGAGATCTTGCCATTTGGGACAACAGTGACAGACAAACATAGAGAATATTATGCTAAGTGAAATAAGTCATACAAAGATAAATACCATACAATTTCACTTACATGTGGAATCTAAAAAATAAAACAAGCAAGCAAACAAAAAAAGAAACAGATTCATAAATACAGAGAACAAACTGGTGGGTGCTAGAGTGGAGGGGGTAGGGGAATGAGCAAAATAGGCGAAGGGGATTAAAAGATATAAACTCCAGTTATAAAATAAAAAAGTCATGGGGGCACCTGGGTGGCTCAGTCAGTTAAGTGTCCCACTTCAGCTCAGGTCATGATCTTGTGGGTTGTGAGTTTGAGCCCCGGGTCAGCCTCTGTGCTGAAAGCTCAGAGCCGGGAGCCTTCTTCATATTGTGTCTCCCTCTTTCTCTGCCCCTCCCTGACTTGTACTCTATCTCTCTCTCTCTCTGTCAAAAATAAATAAAACTGTTAAAAATCTTTACAAAATAAATAAACCATGGAGATGAAAAATACAGCAAAGGGAATATAGTAATAATGCTGTATAACAACATTCTATGGTAACAGATAGTGACACTTATTGTGAGGAGCACAGAGTAATGTACAGAACTGTTGAATCCCTATGTTGTACACCAGAAACTAATATTATATTTTATTGTCAACTGTACTTCAATAAGAATTTAAAAATATATATATCATCCCACTGCTTTCTGGCCTCATCAGGGTTTCTGATGAGAAGTGCTGTTAAATTTGATTAAAGATCACTTAGGGGAATTGGAAAAAGAAAGTGATGTAGTTTAGGCAATAGCTTACTTAAGTTGAAAGCTTCCACATCAAAGTGAGAAGATGGAAAGAAAAGAAAGGAATGCTGGAAGTAATGGAAATTGCTATATTATCATGAGGGTTTGCTGTTCAATGAAAACAAAAAGGGGCTAAGCACCAACATCCAGAAAGAAGGGTAGAATACTAATGAGATGGTTGGCTATCAGAATAGAAATTTTCACCAAACGTTAAAGAGAACAAACACCCAAATCAATCAATCAAACAAACAAACAAAAACACCTTATTTAATGAGGATCCAGGATTCTGGCAAAGTGAGATCACCTGAACCTGGAAATTAAAGCAGGAGTATTAAACAAGAATAACTAAATTCATGACATGTGAAAACTGATTACTTAAAAAGACACTGTAGTAAAGTAGAAGAACAAAAGCTTTAGAGCCAGAAAGATCTGGGTTCAAATTCTGTTTCCCAGTCATATACTACCTTTACTACCTTGAACAAATTATTTTACCCCCTAATATTCAGTTTCCTTATCTGCAAATAGGATCAATTAATTTACCATCATAAAGTTGTTTAAGGATTAAGTGAGATGAATAGCCCTCAACTGAAGTTTCCTTTCCTCTTGTGATTTACCTGAAATGCATGCCTTTTAATAGAATGGGTATGGTAGATGACAGGTATACTTTCATAGATATTGGGGAAGGTTATAAATCCAAGAAGCATGGATTCCAAGGGGGAAATTCCTTTATTTTTCTTCAGAGAATAACAGTGAAAAATTAACTCAAACAAGTAAAGGCAGAAAAGAAGCTGTGGTAGACCCAATTTGAAGTCTGTACCTGAGTATTTCTCCTTCATCCTATCATTAAGCAACACTAGGTATAGTCTGTGTAAAAGCCTCCCAATTTACAAAGTCATCTGTACACAAGAAAATACAAAATGGAGTGTAATACCTCAAAGTAAATAAATAAACTTAAGAAAAACAAAACCTAGACCACTAAAATTTCTAATAATAATTTTAGGGATAATATTTTAGATTTATTCACATATTCCAGAAATTTAACCTACGTTGGTCTGAGCTTTGGTCAAATGTTGGTTTTCATGCTTGGATATCTGATGCTCCAAAAATATATATGTATCTGCTGCAATATGCATATACAGGCAAACTATGTAGGTATTTCTTACATAAATGCATTATTCACTTCTATTTTCATTTGCTTCCATAAAGCATAATTTAAAAATAGGCTCCTATGTTTCCCAAGGATGTAGAAAATAAATCAACCTACAAGCTCTTCTATGGGCCAAAGAATAGACTTCTAAAGAATTCAACCCCACACACAAGAACCAGTGATCTAACATTTTATTGTCAACTGACAGTTATCAAAGAAAATTTAAGCAAAAGGTGTTGGCTCTTCTGATCTCTATGCATTTCTTTTTTCTTTTAAGTTTCATTTATTTTGAGAGAAAGAGAGAAAGAGAAAGAGAGAGCATGCATGTGAGTGGGGGAGGAGCAAAGAGAGAGGGGGAGACAGAGAATCCCAAGTTGGCCACGAGCTATCAGGTTGTTTTTTTATGTTTGTTTATTTTTGAGAGACTGTGTGCAAGTGAGGATGGGCAGAGAGAGAAGGAGACACAGAATCAGAAGCAGGTTCCAGGCTCTCAGCTGTCCACACAGATTCTGATGCGGGGCTCAAACCCATGACCATGAGATCATGACCTGAGCCAAAGTTGGATGCTTAACCGACTGAGCCACCCAGGCCACCTAGGCATGAGCTATCAGTACAGAGCCAGCCGCAGGGCTCAGTCTCATGAACTGTCATTAGATAATGGCCTGAGCCTGGATCAAGAGTCATAGGCCTTGGCATGAAAACAGACACATAGATAAATGGAATAGAATAGAGAACCCAGAGCTGGGCCCACAAATGTATGGCCAATTAATTTTTGACCAAGCAGGAAAGAGTATCCAATGGAAAAAAGATTGCCTCTTTAGCAGGTGGTGCTGGGAGAACTGGACAGCAACATGCAGAAGAATGAAACTAGACCACTTTCTTACACCATACACAAAAATAAATTCAAAATGGCTGAAGGACCTGAATGTGAGACAGGAAACCATTAAACCCTCAAGGAGAAAGTAGGAAACAACCTCCTTGACCTCAACCACAGCAATTTCCTACTTGACACATCCCCAAAGGCAAGGGAAATGAAAGCAAAACTGAACTCTTGGGACCTCATCAAGATAAAAAGCTTCTGCACTGCAAAGGAAACAATCAAGAAAACTAATAGGCAGCCAATGGAATGGGAAAAGATAGTGGCAAATGATATATCAGATAAAGGGCTAGTATCCAAAATCTACAAGGAACTCACCAAATTCCACACTCAAAAAACAAATAACCCAATGAAGAAATGGGCAGAAGACATGA
>NC_043703.1:129189425-129198006 GCF_006229205.1 Suricata suricatta
CTATCCATAGAACTCCCTTATGACCCAGCAATAACACTGCTAGGGATTTACCCAAGGGATATAGAAGTGCTGATGCATAGGGGCACATGTACCCCAATGTTCATAGCAGCACTTTCTACAATAGCCAAAACATGGAAAGAGCCTAAATGTCCATCACCTGATGAATGGATCAAGATGTGGTCTATATATACAATGGAGTGTTACATGGCAATGAGAAAGAATGAAATAAGGCCATTTGTAGCAAAGCGGATGGACCTCAAGGGTGTCATGCTAAGTGAGATAAGTCAGGCAGAGAAGGACAGATACCATATGTTTGCACTCATAGCTCTAACAGGAGAACAGGAGAAACCTAATGGAGGACCAGGGGGAGGAGAAGGGGGAAAGAGAGTTGGGGGGAGAGAGGGACGAAAAACCTGAGACACTACTGAATACTAAAACCGAACTGAGGGCTGAAGGGGGAGAGGGAGGGAGAAAAGAGGTGGTGGTAATGGAGGAGGGCACTTGTGAGGAAGAGCACTGGGTGTTATATGGAAACCAATTTGACAATAAACTATTTTTAAAAATTTTAAGAACTTTAATAAAAATTTTATGTATTAAGGTAAAAAAAGAAAAGAGTCATAGGCTTAACCAATTGAGCAACCCTGGCACCTGTCTGCATTTTCAATAAATTATCTTAAAAGGTTAAAAGGCATATACAATAGAATTCTTGTTTTCTACAGCTAAAAATGTGGTTAGTTAAGTGATTTCATACTCTTTTAAAAATACGTGAGAAAATTAATATTCTTTATACATTCCATTTTAAATGTTTTAGGATTTAGAAAAACCCTTTGTCACAGAAGATGAATTTATAATAACGTAGGCTCAAATTGCCATGATCAAGTAATACTTAAAAACAAAAAAACAAAAATCAAGCCCTCTTAAGGATCTGATATCCCAATTCAGCATCAGTAAATGGAGTCAGATTTACTACCAGTAAGAGGCAATGGCAATAAGGTAAAGAGTTCAAAACCGAATGCTGTGAGACAGACTATGGTTCTTGCTCAGCTGCTTAGTCACCTTAGACAAGTTATTTACTTTTAAATATATTTCCTAAACTATAAAATGAAGGTATTAATATCTGTTCTGTCTACATGGATCAAATGAATTAAAGCATGTGGATTATAAATAGCAATATACGTAAAATACTGAGTATCATAAATTCTAAATCTAGATTATTTTCTTTAAAAAAATGTTTATTCATTTTTGAAAGGTCATGATCTTACAATTTGTGAGTTCAAACCCTGCATCAGGCTCTATGCTGACAGTGCAGAGCCTGCTTGGATCCACAACTCACTCTCTCTCTCTCTCTCACTCTCTCTCTCTCTCTCTGCCCCTTCCCCGCTCACGCTTGCTTGCTTGCTTGCTCTCTCTCAAAAATAAACATTTTTTAAAAAGTTAATCTAAAGTAGTAATGTTAAGCCATGAACTCACATTAAAAAAGCAGAGCAAAAGAAAAATACAAAATCATTTTACAATAGAGAAAAGTTGCTCTTTGCCAAGAGTAATAATAATCTGCTAAAACTGCTTTTGCTGAGGACATCCAGTGTCTACTATCTGGGTTGGTACATGGCATCAGCAGTCAAGTATTATCTCCCAGGAACCAAACACTTGAAAAAAGATACAAGAAACAGGAATTTCAAATGTTCAACCATAAAATCAAAAGATGATGAACCAAAACAGAGATGAAGAAATCTGACACATAGGGTCAAGTAAAAAATGACTAAAATTAAGACATTAGCATGCAATAAAAAGAAATGTACCTATCAGAAAAGAGGGCTGGTTAGAAAGAAATGATGAAAAAGTAAAGGTGAAGAGACAAATGTGGCCAGTGCCCATGTAAGCATTGCTCAGGAAAGAAGATATCCTGTAAGGCTGACAGATGCCACGTAAGCAGCTGCCTGGCAGATATATTATGAACTTTATCAGAGCCTGATGTCACCTAAAATTCCAGTCATTTACAATCAACTTCCTCATTCTAATCCCATACTCCTGTTCATTAAGCAACTTTTCATAATTTGGTTTTCCATGTAGCATCCTACATGGAGAGAATACCCTCCCTGATGAAAACATCTGACCCTCATTTTACATGACTGAATCGGTATTCTGATATTCATGTACACATACTCTCGTGATAAGGATGTCTATCCTCAAATAAAAGTGTAGGCTCGGGGTACCTGGGTGGCTCAGTCAGTTAAGCGTCCGACTTCGGCTTAGGTCATGATCTCATGGTTCGTGGGTTTGAGCCCTGCATCGGGCTCTGTGCTGACAGCTCAGAGCCTGGAGCCTGCTTCAGATTCGGTGTCTCCCTCTCTCTCTCTACCCCTCCCCCACTCATGCTCTGTTTCTGTCTCAATTTAAAAAATAAACATAAAAAAATTTTTTAAATTCTTTCTAAAAAAAAAAAAAGTACAGGCTCCACAATCAGATTACTTGAGTTCCCATTGATTTACTCTGTGACCTTGGGAAATTCATCAACCTCTTAATGTCCGTTTCCTCATTTGTAAAATGAGGGCTGTTTTATAGGGTTATTGTGAAGATTAAATGAAGTAATTCATGGAAAGCACTTAAAACAGAACCTAGCATATAGTAAGTACCATAAAAATGTTAGCCACTCTTGGGGTGCCTGACTGGCTCAGTTGGTTAAGTGTCCAACTTTGGCTCAAGTGATGATCTCATGGTTCATGAGTTCAAGTCCTGCATCAGGCTATGTGCTGACAGCTGAGAGCCCGAAGGCCTCTCTTTTGGTCCCTCCCGTACTTGTGCTCTGTCTCTCTCTCAAAAAGAAATTAACTTTAAAAATTTTTGTTTTTAATGTTAGCCACTGTTATTACTTTTTAGCATGAATTAACATCCCCAAGTCTGATCAGCTCTGAGACTGGATCAGTTTCTGAATATGAACAATTAAAGTAAAGCCATTGAGGGCAGTGTTGCACAAAAAATATTCTGATAGCCCTAGACTGGCTGGAGGCTTGACTTGGTGAATTCAAGGTCACCCATCTCTCTAAGACTTTTTTTGGAAGCCAGGTCTGTCCACGTGAACGTTTGACTTCATTGCATAACAAAAGGTCACAAACTCAAATGCCTACATGGTCAGACAAGTCACCTAATAAGTAGAGCTTGGGTGCTGTGTATGCAAAGAAAGGGTCAGTGAGTAAAAAGACTGTGGAGGATGAAGACTAAAAGTCTAGTGGCATTCAAGCACAAATATTTTTAAACATCCTGTCAGGTCTGAAGGCCAGCTATTTGCAAGCCTTGCAGTACTCATTCATTCATGTTTTTAAAGGTCCTAATTTAGTATATCCTGTGGCCAATTTTCAACCCCTTCCTTTATCTGCTCTGTGATCACCCCTTCCTTGAAACTTTCTCCTCCATTGGCTGCCAGAAAACTTCTGTCTTCTTCATGATCTACTATACATGCCTGGGTGATCTCAACATCTAGACTAATATCTTTGTTAAAAACTCTAAGAGCTTTATCTCCAGTTCTATCAACTCTAAGAAATATTCCATGAATTTTGCCTTTTGTCTGCCTTCTCACTGCCAGTGCTTTTGATTAGGTCCTCATTACCCAATTTCTAGATTTTTATAGTAGCTTTGATTCATTCCTTTCTTTCATGATCCACATCCATCAGCAAATCCTATTGGTTCTATCTCCCAACCATATCCAAAATCCAACCACTTTCACCTTTTTGGCCTAAACCATGATCACTTGTCACTTATATTACCGCAAGCTACTTCCTTTTTACCATTCTTTCACTATACCATGACCCTGCTCCTTCAAATCCTCCAGTGGCTCCTCCCATACCACTCAGAGTGAAATCCAAGTTCCTTAAGATGGGTTTTCAAAGCCCTACACATCTAACTTCATGTCTTACTTCTCTCCCCCTTGCTCATTCTTTTCTTTGGCCCCATGCCCCCTTGTTTTTTTCATTATTTTCACTAGGCTCATTCCTAGTTCTAGGCTTTCTCCACCTTTTGTTCCCTGTATCTAGAGTGCTTTTCCCCAGATATACTAGGCCTGGATTGCTCTTATTTATGCTTTGCTCAAATGTTCCTTTTTCAGATGACTGTTTCCCTAATATACCATACTTAAAATGGAAATATCCTTCCCACACCCATCAGATAACCTACCTCCATTTCTACTTTAACAGCACTGATCACATTTGTTTTTCATGTTTATCATCTCTTTCTCCAAAGAAAACGTAAGCTCCATTAGGTAAAGGATTTTTTTCCTTACTGCTATATTCCCAAATCCAAAACAATGTATACTAAATATTAGATGCTTAATTTTCAATGAAAATTATTGAAAGTTCCCTAACTTGTCTTCCTTCTACTGATCTCCCTTTCTGTAGTCTGCCTCCTCCTAGCCCCCAGGTTATCATGCTAAAAAATGCACCCCAACATTCTTCTGCTTAAAAAACTTGATGAGAGGGGTGCCTGACTAGCTTAGTCAGAAAAACATGTGACTCTTGATTTCAGGGTCTTGAGTTTGAGCTCCATGTTGGGTTAAGAGATTACTTAAGCTACAAAAAAATTTTTTAATTAAAAATTTTGATGAGATCTTTACATCATTCAGGGTCAGATCCCTAATTCACTGAGGCCTTCTCCTCATTCCCCAAAATATGTTGTATATGCTTCACATACTAACACATTTATCATCTCTAAATCTACCATGCCATTTCACTTCTTCATGCTTTTCATGTATTTCTGTCTCTGCTTGGCCAAACTTTTATTTATTCTCCAGATGTAGCTAATTCCATGATGTCTCTCTGAATTCCCCATCTATGCCACTACTGCAATCAATTTATACCTCAAATATATGACTGGTGTTGTAAATATGTATTTACCAGTCTGTTTCTCCTACTAGGTTATAAGATCCTGGAGAGCAAATACAGTGAGACTATATTCAGATTTGTTTACTTAGTGCTCAATACTATATACTTGGCACACAAGTCTGTTGAATGAAAATTCAAAAAGTAAATGAAACAATTTGTTTATGAAGGGCTAGGAAAAGAAAAATGTCTAAGAGTCAAAGTCCTTTCAAACATCAAACCTAAACATGATGTATAACTTGCGTTTTTTATATTTGCCAAAGAAAAGTTCACTTTGACAGTTTTCATAATAGTTAAATGAGTAGATTCAGGAGTAAAAAAATAATGATACAATTTAAGCTTTGCAAGATGAAAAGAGTTATGAAGACTGGTTATATAACAACGTGTAGGGCCTTAACACTACTGAACTGTATACTTACAAATGGATAAGATATAAATTTTACATGTATATTTTACCACAATTAAAAATAAAACAAGGGCACCTGGGTGGCTCAGTCCATTGAGCGAATGACTCTTGGGTTTCAGCTCAGGTTGGTTGTGGGATTGAGCCTTCCATGCTTGGCAAGGAGCCTGCTTGGGACTCTCTATCACCCTCTCTCTTTGCCCCTCCTCAACTTGCAGGCAAGCTCTTTCTCTCTCCCTCTCTCTCTCTCAAAAACAAACAAACAGTTAATAGCCTAGTGAGGGAAGGCATTTGCTCAAATATACATAATAATTTACAAACCAGATATTGTATAGAACATCATCAAGTGAACTATAATGTGAGATAAGGCATCTGCAATTTTTTTAATTAAAATTATTGACTGACTAAAATGGGAAGGGAGATTGAATATCACCTAATTCAACTATCTCATTTCACAAATAAGATAAATAATCATGAAAAAAAATTAACCAAGTTAGAGGAAAAATGATGATCAAAACCCAGGTTTTACTGAGAATGCAGGTATTTCTTAAATGTACCACGTTACAATCCACAACAATTCAGAAAGTAAAGGCTGGAACTTATTGCATTGCATCACTATGCAAACTTAATGAAGAGTGAGAATAATATAAGCAGAAGTTTGCATATCTGTGCTCTATGTAGTCTCCATCTGTAGGATCCCCTAGACAAGTTAGTGAACACTGTAATACTATGCCTCCTCATGGGATTAATGTGAGAATCAAATGAAAGTCCTATTACAAATGGAAAGTGTAATCATCTCCATCCTCATCCCTTCAGATGCTCCAGTGTAGCCTCTCAGCAAGGTTTCAATCATTATGTGCAGGGGAGACAGAAGAGGGAGAAAATATAAACTACTATAGGGATGCCTAGGTGGCTCAATTGATTTACTGTCTGACTCTTGTTTTTGGCTCAGGTCATGATCTCACGGTTTGTGAAAGACGTTTTCTCCCTCTCTCTCTGCCACTCCCCAGCTTGTGTTTTTGCTCTCAAAATAAATACTTAAAAAAAATATGTATGTATATGTACACACATATATACACACATTGTAATTCTGACTAGTTGGGAGTTTTGTTGTTCTTGTTTTACATGAGGAAGAAAAGTGGGGAGAGGAGGGTACAAAGGAGGCGGGAAGGCTGTTCATAATGTGCAGAGAATAACCTCCTCCCAAAGGAAAATATTCTACATATCTCTTATCAATTAAAGACTCTCAGAATCACAAGGTCTTATATTGCTCATGTTAAAATTATCATTCTTCCCAGAGCATGCCCTGTAAAACTTTTTAGTTTTAGAATATTTCAGAAAACTATGTCATAGATACTTAGGCATATATCTTTCCTACTCACTGGATATGTCTCCAAAACAGGGACTCACTGTATTTTGTCTTTAAAAGTTGTTTGTGAATTGTTTTAATTGGGTCAACATCCAGTGAAATATAAAGCTGGGTGGCTGAAGTTGTGCCTAAGAGAACTGGATGAAAGGGAAGAATTGAATGGAGAGAGAGATAAGTATTTTATCTCACTTTGGACTCCCCCCAACTCCTTCTCCACCTCTATTCTTGATTTCTCAGATCCTATGCAGAAGTCCTCTACTAATATTCTATATACCCACAAATTTCTTGATTGATATTATTATATTAGTAACACTTATAAAAATACCATGTTTTCACTCCAGGCATGGAAATATTTAAAAAGTACATCGAATGGGTATTTTTTTAAAAAGCTGGCAAACAAATCTGTACAAAATGTTCATCAGGTAAAACATGTGCAAGAGGGGTGGCCAGTGGCTCAGTCCGGTAAGCGTCTAACTCTTGGTTTTGGCTCAAGTCATGACTTCATAGTTCCTGAGATCAAGCCCTGCCTGCCCCCTCCCCCAACTCCTCCTCTGCTATCAGCGAGGAGCCTGCTTGAGATTCTAACTCTCTTTCTGCCTCTCTCCCAACTGTGTTTGCCCCTGCAAGTGCTCTCTCTCAAAATAAACTTCAAAAAAAATTTTAAGTGCAGGAAAACTACAATTTTTTTAAAAGAAAATAATTGTGCCTTCTGTGAATTTCCATTCCCATTTAAAATCTTGTTCTGACACAGAGCCCAAGGGGGCGAAAGGCTCGATCCCACAAACTGTGAAATCATGACCTGAACAGAAATCAAGAGTCAGATGCTTAATAGATGAGCCACCCACACACCCTGTAATTCATTATTTTAAAATTCCAAATTTTTTTTAAAGTCTGGCATAGAGTTCCTTACTAATAAAATTATTTCAATACCTGACTACATGGTTTCTTTATTACATAGAACACATAATTCTACATATTGAAGTTGCTTTGTGAACAGAAAACATATTTCCTTCTTGCATACAAAATTATGAACTTTAGCGGCATTAGCAAAACCCAGTCATTGGTCTGTCCACAGATATTCAGTGGGAAATTTCTCAAAATATTAGTTAACCCATTCCAAGACTTCTGTCATTTTAATGACAAGATAATATAAAATAATCATGAAAAGTATGTCAAGTGCAAGCTTATATAGCCGTAATTTTTAAGAGTTTTTCTATTTTCCAAAAATTACTGCATGTTTGACTTGCTTGGTGATCTACTTTTATAATTACCATAACAGTTGTTGAAATATTTTTATCACTCTCAAGGTTGCCAAATATTTAGATATTTCAAAATTTTAGTGTCGTTTGTTATTTCTGCTTGTGGGGTGTTTTTAAGTGTTTGGAATGCTTTACCAAAAGCGTATCACATTACTCCACAGGTAAAACTTGAGCAATCTGTATACAGTTTAGACTAGAGTCAATGTATACTTTTGATTACTTCTGTTCACTAAGGAATAATTGCCGGGCTCCTTATTTTTAAATATTCTAAATAAGAACCAGATTCAACAGATCGCATTTCAGTACTTTTAATGAACTAAACCCTCGTTTTTTTAATGATATCAATGTAAAATAAAAACCTAACCAAAACTTAAATACGCTATTTGCGCTACTAAAATACGTAAACACGCCCAAAGCACTAAAGGAACCAAAAATGTGCACCTTAAGGCCTAGCAAAAATATCAGAATCTCAGTTAAATGTTCAAATTATACACAGTATTTAGAAAATACAGCTGGATAGGATAATTCATAGAGTTTTCACTTGAGAAGAAAACTGCTACACTAAACCTTTGCAAAACCTAACATTTTTAACTTAAAACTTACTATTTCAAATTCCGAGGGGTGAGACTATAAACACATGGCCTGGGGAGGGGGGGGTTAAACTTTTCCTTAAAAAAAAAAA
>NC_043703.1:129198106-129270980 GCF_006229205.1 Suricata suricatta
CGGGGAGGCGGGCGCGGCCGGGCCGACCTCCCCCGCGGCCGCCAGCCTGGGCTTTACATAAGGGCGCACGTCATGGAACTGATGGAGCCACACAGAGACGTCTAAGTCATGCAGGAGGCGCGCGGCCCCGGCCCGCTCCCGCCGCCCCAGACCCCTCCTCTCATCCGACAGAAAGACAGACAAGAAGGGTTCCCGACCTGTCGTGCCCTGCATGTTCAGAGTCTGTCATGTTTGGTCAAGAACGGGGCGGGGCTGGAGGACAGGTCTGCGAGGCCGGCGGCGGCGGCGGGGCGCGGGGAGGACCCCTGCGCCGCCTGCGGATACCTGCTCCCGGCCGCCGCCGAGAGGTGACGAAGTGGTAAAAACTCACGGTTACTAGTGAGCGACACAGACACAGACTTTCCAGTCTATTAACAACCACGCCAGAGAGATGGGACTCTAACTGCAAACACTGGGCAACGGCCCCGCGCTGCCGGCGCTGCCGCTTTAGTCTCTATTCGCCGCCGGTGGCTGAGGCTTGGGAGCGGGCGGGCGGGCGGCGTGCAGCGACGCGGGGATTTGGACACTGGCCGTAACGGTGATTTCTCCTCACCAACATGGCGGCACCCGAGACAGGCGGCTCGATAAAATGGCGCCTGCCGCAACACCTAGCCCGGGACTAAAGGGCAGGAGAGATTCCTCCGCGTGCCGCGGCCCTTGCCCGGCCCGCCGGAGCCGAACGCGTTGGCCATTGGAGGAGGCAGTCCGTCAATCACCTCCGGGGGCGGGTTCCCTTCCTTCTCAGTGTGGCGGCGGAGGCGGCAACCCGCTGGCGAAGGCGGGCGGTGCCTGGGGTTGTACTGGGAGGAGTAAGAGGCCCTCGGGCCCTCTTTGGGCGCCGGTCGGCTGTTCGTTTAGAGGCCTGGGGGGAAACGGGAGGAAGTCTTGTTCAAGACGCATCATAACAACCGGGCCCTCAAACCCCTTCTGCGACAGTGGTCAAGGGTGGGGTGATAACACGCGGGTGTTGAGTGAAAAAAAAAGTCACCTTTCGGTCGTTTAAAAAATGGGGAAATTTACTTCCGGTTACAAGGTAGTGTCTTTTTGTAATGTTTAGTGCTCGGGAACGCGTTTTCAGGAAAATGACTCGGCAGGTGACTTCTTCTAATAGTTAATACTAAATTTACCTACCTGATCATTAGTTAGTAAAAGAAAAAACAAAATTAAATCAGTTATTTAGTAAAAATATTAACATTCCATACGTAAAATATACACGAACATTTTATAAAAAGCTAGCCGTTACATGTCTTTATGCTTATGAACAACGTGACCTTTGGAAATAATTTTTTAACAAGTCAATATTTTGGCCTATTCAGTAAATTACTTCGTTCTGAAGGAATGTTCCTTGCTTTGAAATGAAATGATGGGCTTAATGGTAAATCCTCTCAGATATCTGACTTTGCGGCATAAATGCCATCTGGCTAATGCAGTGCTTCCATTCGGAAGCAAACGAAATTAACGCAATCAATAGGTTCAATTTTAAAACAAAAAAATTGGATATGCACATTGAAAAAGGAAAGAAATATTGGGGTTTTTTTTGTTTTCGTTTTTAAAGCTGATGCAGCCATTGACAAGACCTGCACACTGATAGATAATTCTGTGGGCATTCACTACATTTCAACATAATATATTACTAGGAAACATTCAAAAAGTAGATCTATTTTGTTGGGAGTAACAGTAATTTGCATTTGGAGTTAAAATCTCAGGACTTTATTTATTGTAAACTATTTTACTTAACTTAGGTCTTATTGTAGCTAATCTGGATAGCCCACTTATCATTTTCCCTTTATTTTTTTTTTAAAATAGCTTTTTTGATATTAAAGCATATACCTGAAAATTTACCCATTTTAAGTGTACAGTTAAATGACTTAGTAAATTTACCGAATTATGCAGCTATCACCAACATTGTTTCAGAACATTCCATTCCCCCAAGTGCCTATTTACAATTAATCCTGTCTTGCCACACCTGCGTCAGGCAACCAATAATCTACTGTCTCTAAAGATTTGCCTTTTTGAACATTTCATGTAAACTCCATTACACATTATTTCATTGTCCCTTTGAAACACCCAGTTACCCCTGCACAATCTGAATGGAGTTCAGCTCTTTCTGCTAAAGTCAATAGTTTCTAAATAAGAGCTAATAAAAACTTTGCTACTTTAATGCCTGGCTTTGTTTATTTTTGACAATCATTCCCATCCCAATGCACACAAAAATTGTGACAACTGTGAAGGTGCCAACAGGGAAAGGAGTGCTACTGGCATCTAGTGGGGAGAGGCCAGGGATGATGCTAAACATCCTATTTTGCACAGAACTGTCTCCCACAATTACTCAAACCCAAATGTCAAAATGTTGAGGTTGAAAAATCTGCTCCTGACTAGCAGAACCTGAAGTTTTGGCGATTAGAAGCAAAACGTAAAAAAAAAAGCAAAAACTTTACTAGGATATCAGAGAGATAATAAAGAAAGGGTCCACTCCCATTCCCATGGTTTGATTCCCAGACCCATGAATCCTGACTATGGGAGAAAGAGCACCATATTATTGATTGCTGTTTTATAGCACATGTCCACAAAACATGTACTTCGCATCTAACTAGTACTGAAACTGGTCCTCGAAGGCCATTCCACCATCTTATTAGGTAAGTTGCTTTGTGGTTAAATATATATGAACAAAATTTGCCATTTTAACCATTTTGAAGTGACAATTCAGTGGCATTAACTACATGCACACTGCTGTTCAGTGTGCACTGTCTGCTTCTAAACTTTTTCATCACCCATAACAGAAACTGTAATCATAAAGCAATGACTCCCATTTCCCCCCTCCCATTACCAAGTCTCCAATCTATTGTCTCTGTGATTTGCCATTCTAGATACCTCATATAAGTGCAAATAAGTAATTTATGCTTTTAACGTGGAGTTACTTCACTCAGCATGCTGTTTTCAAGATTCATGTTGTAGCTTGTGTCTGAATTTTATTCCTTTGTATGGCTGAATAATATTCCATTGTATGTATATACTACATTTGCTTTATCCAATACTTGGGTTGTTTCCACCTATTGGCTCTTGCGAATAATGCTGCATTGAATATGAGTATGCAAATATCTGTTTGAGTCTGGTTTTCAATTCTTTGGTGTAGAATTCTAGGAGTAGAATATGATAATTCTATGTTTAGGCCAGCTGCTTTATAATGATAGGGACATCACTTCTCTATTGCTGCATAGCAAATTATTACACAACTTTGTGGGTTTAAAAACATAAATGAGACAGGGACCTTGGGAACAAACCCCTATGCACCCGGGACTCTCCCAGGTGGTTCTTGTCACTTCTCTTGCAGAGCAACCCATGAACTGTTACCGCGTTTTCTTGCAAAGCACCAGCCAAGGAACAAGACTAGATCAAGTTCAGACTAGTCCGAGATAAGATGGGCAGCAAATTTATTTTCACTGACTTTTCCCTTCATTATAATGCTTTAAAAAATGCACCCAGAAGTGGAGACAACACACAAAACATACAATGTATGAAGAAGCATGTTCAAATTTCCTGGAATTCCTCACCCCTACATGCTTAAACGTCACTCCTTTCCCACCTCAGCCCCTTTAAAAGTTCCCTTGACTATTGTTCAGAAAGCCAGCCTGACACCTTTGTCATGACCTGTCTCCCTCCAGCCTTAGCCTTTGCCCCTAAAATGAAGCCTTGCCTGTGCTTTTAAGTTGTGGGCCCAGTCTCGTTTCTACTATGGCTGGGTCGAAAGACCTGAGTCCAGTAACATATTTTCTGTGGGTCAGGAATCCAGGAGCTATTTAGCTGGGTGGTTCTGTTCCAGATTCTCCTGAGGTTGGAGTCATGTTGGCAGATCAGCTTCCAAGATGGCTCACTCATATGACTGGCTTCACAGGCTGCATGAGTGCTTTATGATATTGTGACAGACTTCCCTTCAGGTAGGTGATTCAAGAGAGTAAGGCAGAAACAGCGATGCTTTCCACAACCTGGCCTCAGAAGTCAGGCACCATGTAACAGTGTATTTATTAGGAGTCACTAAAGCAAGTCCACATTTAAGGAGAGGGGAATAGGCTCCACCTTTTGAAGGGAGAAGTGATAAAGAATTTGTGAACACATTTTAAAAGTACCACACCATCTATTGAGTTTTTAATTTCGGTATCATATTTGTCATTTCTAAATGCTCTACTTGGTTTTTGTTCAGTTCCTTAATGTCGCTTTTTATAGTTTCCTTGTTATCACATATTACTATATAATAAACTATTTTTAAAACTTGGTGGCTTCAAACAACAACTATTTATTTATTTATTTTTGAGAGACACAGAGAGAGAGAGAGACAGAGCACAAGCAGGGGAAGGACAGAGAGAGAGGGAGACAGAATTCAAAGTAGGCTCCAGGCTCTGTGCTGTCAGCACAGAGACCGATGCAGGGCTTGAACTCATGAGCTGTGAGATCTGATCTGAGCCAAAATCTGACGCTTAACTGACTGAACCACCCAGGCGTCCCTAAAACAACAACTATTTATTTAGCTCACGATGCTGGTCATCATCTGGGAGAGTCTTCAGTTCTCCACTGGGCTCCATTGCGTGTCAGTGGTCAGCTCTGTGTTGGCTTGGAGCTTTGCTTTTAGGGATTTGCCGGCTGTTGACTGGGTGTTGTTGCTCTCCTCCATTTGTTTTATTCTTCACATGTCTCTCATTTCAGCAAGGTGGTATGATCTTGTCCTTCTGGAGAAGGCAAGAATTCAAGAGAGATCAGACAAATGTACCACCTCTTGGGACCTAGGCTTGTCATTGGCATGTCTTTCCTGCTGCATTCTATCAGCAAAAGTAAGTTACAAATTCAACTCTGATTAAAGAAGAGGTGGAATAGACTCCACCTCTTGATGGGAAGAGCAGCAAAGTCCTATTGCAAAGGATATGGATATAGGAAAAGGTAGAGAATTGGGCCGATTAAAAAAAATCAATCTGTAACAGCACTCCAGTCAGTCTTAAGGGTTGCCTTGCTTCAAGTTTATGCACTCCTTGCTTGCTGACCTAAGTTCCTTGGTCTATAGCAGAACTAACTTAATTTCCTTGAGATTTGCAGATGGTTGACTAACATCTGAAGGACCATTTTCCCTGTCCAGGAGAAGCCTAGGGGTTTTAAAGGGGAAGGCATGGGAAAAGGGAGGAGGGCTACATGCAGAAGGAGGTGATCAGATGGTTGGTCATATGTCAAAATGACCCTGAATAGACTTGCTGGCATCAGCGGTAGCTGTTTTCAAATGCAGTCAGAGCTCATCTTCTGGAAAGGTTTGGTCCTTCACTCCTCAGGGCCAGTGGTCTCTGTCCAGTAACAAATCAACCACAAACATACTTAATCTTTATCTGAAAAGGCTAGTATTTGATGCTTTTGCAGATCAGTTTTTCTTGCTTTCTTTGCTGTTTTTTTTTTTTTCAGCTATCATTTTTATTTCCTTCTGTGGCCTGGTTATCTTTTGCTGTATGCTGGACATTTTGTATGAAAAATAAAATATACCAATTTGAGTTCTATAATATAGTACTTTCCTCTAAAAGGGATAATGTCTTAATTCAATTTTCCTCAATTTTTAGTAACTATTCATGTACAAAAAGGGATTGCCTATAATATAAACAATGAGGGAAAGTAAAATGTCTGGCTTCAAAGAACTCCCTTTGTTTGTATGGGAAGCGGACCCTGATTCACACCAGGAACCAGTCCCTCACTAATAGGAGTGAGTCACGTTCGAGGTCATTGGCCTCACCTACTGATTGAACCTTTCTTTCATTATTCCCACAATCTCCATTCTTCCACCGGCATTGTAGTCAGCAAAACTGAACAATTCCCATTTATATGCCCATATATATGCCCTGTTTCCCCATATATATGCCCTATTTTCGTGCCTTGACACAATCCTCTCCAACTTCGGATGTACACTTAACCCCTAATGAAAGTGAAAGAAAGAATCCCAAGGACTCAGCTTAAAAATTCTTCTAAATATTTTAGATAACATATCAAAAAGGACGGGGCGGGGGGGGGGGGCGGGAAACACTAAATGGCGCGTGCGCAGAGCCGCGGAGGAGCTGGAGCTAGCGGGCTTGCGCGGGGACGAAGCGGCGCATGCGCGGGCGACCTGTGCCAGTGCGCAGCACCGGGTCCCTCCTCCTCACGTGGTGGTTGTTACTCTGAAGCTGCCGGGCTGTCGTGAGGGTGATGGATTTTGAGAATCTTTTCTCCAAACCCCCCAACCCGGCCCTGGGTAAAAATCCGAGCACGGACTCTGATAAAAGGTGATTCTTCATCTTTTCGTACTTTGGCCGCAGGGGCTCCGCTGTGTTCCACCTTTTGGTTCCATTTGGAGACCGCCAAGGCTGCGTGTGGGCCACGCCGTGGGGTCGCGCGGGGAGTGCGTGAATGAGCGCGTGGGGTTGGCCTGGCAGACGCGAGGGTCGGATGTGGAGAGGTGGTTCCGGGGCCGCGGGAATGAACGCCGGACATGAGACTCGGTTTTTTAGTTGCCACGGCTCTGGCCGGGACCCTGCTTGAGGGGAACGGCGGGGTCCAGGCGGCGATCGAGGGGGGCCGAGGGAGGTCCCAGGATGCTCCCCTTTCCGGACGCTCCTGACCCTGTGAATGGGTTAGAAACCCCATGTGTTCCCAGAGTACTTTCAATTCCACCAGACCGTCAGCTCCTAGGAGACATCATTTGTCATTTCTCACTGACATGCTAAACGCTTTTTTTTTCCTTGTAGAAAAAAACCGAAACTCAAAAGTTCATTAAGCCATGAAGGGTGAATAGTTTGCCTTTTGTGCGTTGATTTGAACCAAAAGACCCTAATAGAGACCATAATTAAGCAGTAACATTACCTTTAGGTTGAGAAAGGCGGGGCTGCTGCTGGGCAATTGGTGCTAATTTATTAATCTCATTCTTAGAGATGTGTATAGTGTAGTTTTTTTACACCCAGATACTCATTTACTTTTTTTTTTTAAATCTGAGTTTGAAGTGCAAAAACCCATTTCTGAGCCTTTAACGTATTTTCCCCAATTTCCCTAAGCTCAAACAGTGATCTTTTGTTGCTTTATTTCTCTCATTGTCAATATATCTTATTCTGGTTGATTTTACCTCCTGATATCACTCAAATCTGTTCATGTGTCTCTCAAATACCTTAATTAAAACTATTACCTTAATTCAGGCTACCATCAAGAGTTTTATTTAGTGCTATACATGAAATATATCATTTAATCTTAACCTTGAAGAAAAGACCCTATCCTTGTTTTTGCAGATGAGAAAATTGAGACAGAGAGAGGATAAATAACTTGCCAAGATTGCACAGTGTCAGTGGCAAAACTAGGACTAAGTTACCCAGTCTTACTCCAGGACCCATGATTTGATTTCATCGCAATGTTTCTAAGGCAAAATGACTTAAAATAAGATCTATAAAGATTGAAAAGAGACAAAGACACTAATGAATTGCAGATGGTATGATCATCTACAAAGGAGAACAAGAGGAACCAGTTTATAGACTATTAAAATACATAAGAGAATTCGGCAAGGTGCATCATCACAGGAACAGCTGCATGTAAGAAAATAGGGTCTGTCAATTTGAAAATGTGTTGGACAGAAGATTCTATTCACAAAAACTTTACTGAACTGCATAAAAGACATTTCTAGATTTTTGCCAAAATGTTAGGTGGAGAATGGTATTAAAGTATGGAGAGCATCTGTGAACTGTCCCTTGTTCGTATCCTTTGCCTGTTTTTCTCTTTCTTGGTCTTTCTCTTTAAAACTTTAGGCTCTCTAGTCTGCAGATATTTTACTTCCAATTTGTTATTTGTCTTTTGACTTTGCATATGGCCTTATTTTCATTGCATAAAGGTTTTTGTTTGTTTTAAGTAAGGTCAAATGAATTAATCTTTAATAGTTTCTGTTTTTCTTGCTAGTAATTTTATGATGGGGTTACTCATGTATTGAGCACCTGCCGTGTATGAGACATTAATCCTAGGCCCTGGGGTTACAGCAATAAATAAACAAAAGAGATAAAAATCTCCATATTCATGAGATTTGTATTCTTGGGTCACAGACAGTACATAAATAGAGAGTATTTTAGGTGATGATAAATGCCGGAGAGGAAAAGAAAATGATAGGAAGGGAGGATGGGATGATGGTAGGGAGAATGTAGATATTTTAAAGAAAATGGTTAAAGCCTCAGTAGTAGTATCATTGATGAGTAATGTTTGAGTAGGGACCTGAAGAAGGTGAGAAGGATTGATTTCTAGCAGAGAAAATGTAAAAGTGCATATACAAGTTCTGAGGTGGAGTGAGCATCATGTGATTGGGTCGGGAGCCAGAGGACAACTGGAGTGGAGTTAGAGTAGCAGGAGTTAAAGAGGTGTATATGCGATAGGCTCAGGAGGCAGATCATGTAGAGACTTGTCGGTGCCATAAGAATGACTGCCTTTTACCCTGAATGAGATGAAAGGCTTTTGGGAAGTTTTCAACTGAGAGTGTGACATTTTAGCAGGGTCATTCTGGTTGTGTTGCGAGTAGAGTGTAACAGGTGAAGCGAAGCTTGGATCTTAGTAGCAAGAAGTGGACAAATACGGATATATTTTGAAGATAAACTGGATTTTCTAACAAATTGGATGGGGGTATGGGAGAGGAGTCTAAATTGACTTCAAGATTTTTGGTCAGTATCATTCGAAGGATGGAGTTGCTGTTTAAAATAGCAAGAGGATTAGATCAAGAGTTCAGTTTTGGCTTTATTAAAAATTCGTCGGGTAGCTATCCAGGTGGATATATTGAATAAGTAGTTGGCTCTGCCTGCCTGGGCTCCAGTCGCAGCTCTTTCAGCTAACTAGGTCTGTGGGAAGTTTTATAAGCTTTCTGTAATTGGGTTTTCTCTTCTGTGAAATAGTCTGTTTGTCTTAAGGTTGTTGTGATGTGGGTAATAAGCATGGAATAGCTTCTGGCACAGGGTAAACCTGATGCAAGTGTTAACTGCTGCTGCAGTTAATGTTGTTGTCATTACTGCCATTATTGCTTTGCCTCAGGAGAGGCTGCCTCCTACTCCAAGAGATGATTCATTACTGTAACTGGAGCAGTGAAGGTTCACAGTATCTGGCTTATTCGCTCTCGTAATGATGGCTTCTGTAGAAGGCCCACAAATGGGTGTCTTATCTGATAGACAAAATTCTGAGGCTCTGAATAGGGACAGATCAGTGGTAAACTGTTGAATTGGATGAAGTTGTGAAGCCTGAGCTCCTCCTGTAACTTTCAAAGAAGCTCAGAGCCACTCTTTACCTTTTTGTGCATTCCATTTGCAACACTTTTTTTTTTTCCCGAGAGTGTACACATTGCCTAGTCCTTACCTTTACCTGGCAGTGTAACTCCTATCTTAAGCTTTTATTCAATAGTCACTACTTGTCCAGACACAATTGCTTTCAGCCTCTTGTATTCATAGCATAAGCCATTAGCTTTACCTCTACACTTCGTTGCCATCTCATTGGCATCTTTGCTCACCAGCTTCTTATATTTCCCATCTTCATCTTTCTTGGGTTCATTTTTAGCTTTGCCAGAATATCCTCAAGTAATGTCTCAGATGACATCTCTGCACGTTCAACTTCTCCGTCCTTGCAAGTCTGGAAACAACTTTTCTTTTTCATCTTCCCACTTGATTATAAGTTAGGGCCTCTCCTGATTTTGAAAGACCCTGCATTCTATCTGAAATGCTATTCTCCTTTATGTTCCTCTTTGTTTGCTAACTTTTTAAAAGTTTATATGTTTTTTATTTTAAGTAATCTCTGCACCCAATATGGGGCTCAAACTCGTGACCCCGAGATCAAGAGTTGCATGCTCTTCCAGTTGAGGTAGCCCAGCACCCTTGTTTGCTAATTCTTACATACCTTATAGGCTTAGGAAACCTTTGGCCCCCAAATGTAGGTTAAGTATTCCTTATATATGTACCTATGCTCATCAGACTATATTGAAATTGCTTTATTTTTTTTTTCTCTCATGCACATAGAAAGTTCTCAGAAGGCAGAGACAAAGTCTTTTTCATTGTTGTATTCCAGGGCTTAAGGCCTACAGCCTGGTATATGGTGGATACTCAGTATTTGTTGAATGAATGGAATGAGGGATGGATGAATGGGTGATTTTTATAGCTGCTAATACTAGAACATGAAGGTTATATATGTACTAAAATTTCAGCTTTATAGTTTACTTACAAACACATGTTGACATTTAGAATATTTGGAGTAGAATTTGAAAAATTCCTTTGAGGGCAAGTAGAAGATAAGCCAAAGCAGTGAATTTTAATGCTGTAGTCTGAACCATTTTCCAGGTTGAAAAAACCTTCTTGTGTTATTTGATATTTTTGCTACAGAATCGATGATGAAATAGATGATACAGAAGTTGAAGAAACACAAGAAGAGAAAATTAAATGGAAAGTAAAACTGGAGTGTGAGCAAATACCCAAAAAAGTAAGATTAAGTTGGCATATCAAAAGACCAGACAGGAGTGGGTGTGAGAAATTTATCAGAGGTCCTGTTTGTCTCAGTATAGTCACCATTTGAGACCTAGTTGTGTATATCAAAAACCTGGTTACACTTCAAAAAACGTATTCAAAAACTTTAGTCATTTAACATGAACTGTTTTATTTTAGTTTTCTCTGTTTCTGAAATGGGTTGTAATCTGTTTCAAAAACTTCTCTTTTCAGATTAGGTCACAATTTTCAAGGATTTTGATTTGCTAACTTAGCTAACCTTAATGATTTACAGCTAAGGCTTGATGAATTTGCTAGGACTGCCCTAACAAAGTACTGCAAAGTGAGTGTGAGTGACTTAAATAACAGAAGGTTATTGTCTTGTGTCTCTGGAGGCTGGAAATCTGAGATCAAGGTGCTGGCAGGGTTCGTTCCTTCGAGGGGTGTGGGGGAGGAGTCCGTTTCATGCCCCCCACCCCCACCCCTGTAGCTTCTGGTGGTTTGTTGACAGTCTTTGGTGTTCCTTGGCATGGCTTCCAGAAGTATCCCCTTAATCTTTACCTTCATATTTGAATTGTGTTCTCCCTGTGTGCATATGTCTGTGTCTAAATTTAATATTTATATAGGGACACCAGTCATGTTGGATTAAAACCTACCCTAGGAACCTCATCTTAACTAATTACACATGTAATGGCCCTATTTTCAGATAAGCCCACATTCTAAGGTTAGGACTTCATCAAGAAAATTGGGAGAAGGAGACCCATAACAGCCTATAAATTTGCCTCTCTCTTGCCTCTTTTTCTCTTTTTGAACATTTTTTTCTAAATTTTTTTCATGTTTATTTTTGAGGGAGAGAGGGAGACAACACAGAGCTCGAGCAGGGGAAGGGCAAAGAGAGAGGGAGACACAGAATCCAAAGCAGGCTCCAGGCTCTGAGCTGTCCACACAGTCCGATAAGGGGCTCAAACTCAATAACCATGAGAACATGACCTGAGCTGAAGTTGGCCGCTTAACCAACTGAGCCATCCAGGTACCCCTGAAATTTTTTTTAATTGTGAATTTTAACACATTACAAAGAGATGGGTTTGAATTGGGAGTGAGACTCACAAGACACAAATCGGCTTTAATGGGATACTTTGCAGGCTCTGCATTGCCAGTGCAGAGCTGGATGTGGGCCTTGAAGTTGTGAACCACAAGATCATGACGTGAGCTGAAATCTAAAGTGGAGCACTTAATGGACTGAGCCACCCAGGCATCCCTTAAATGTGCTGCTTTTTTACTTAGCTTTATAAAAAGATACAGGACAGATAATACAGCAGGTATGTGGGGGACCAGCCCACGCACCCCAGTCGAAAGGTCCCGAGTAGGGGGTTGGTGTCGGCGCAATATCTCTAGAAAAGAAGACGGACAAGATGAACAAGACAGACGAGACAGACAACGTGGATGGTGGTTGGTAAAGCCACACTTTACTTAGATAGCCAGGGTCTTATATACCATGGGTGATTACATCATTTCTTTAATGGTTACATATTCAAGATTTTTGAGGTAAAGACATGCTCCGGAAAGGGTCATTTTTATCAGGACAGTAGTAAATAAAAGGAACAATCAAGTCATTACAAGGGAGGGATTCCCTAATAATGGTCTGGCTCCAAGAGGAAGATGAGCCTGAAGAATTCTATGAGGAGGTGTACATTTCTTAAGGCCCTTCATCAGTTATGCATCGGCAAGATGCTCATCCTTTAATAGGCACATCTTTTGGCAGAGGCTTGCGGTTTACTCCCAATAGCAGACAAAGAGCTAGAAAGCAAAGTAAGGGGAGGGCTGGCGCCACTGACCTAACCAAGTTGATTCAAAGCCTAAAAGTATATGTCTCTTTACAAAGCAATGAGAAATCACAGACAGGATGAATAGAAGCCACGTGTGGCCCAGGAGGCCAAATATTGTTTGAGGGTAATTTTTTACCTATGGGGCCCCAACATATCCCCCTTTTTTACTTAAAATAAAATCAACAATAACAATTTTTTACCCTGTAAGGGGCAAAGGGAAGGAGAGTTTAGCCAATGTATGCCAGTCTCCATGGTTAATTGGGTAAGGGTCTCTTTTAGGGTTTCTAATATCTGGCTGGTTTACAAAAATAAGAATGACAGCCAATTTGTTCAGGATCCTTGGGCGTATAGGTGCAATACGCCTCCATGGTTCTTTCTACATTACTAACCTTAGCCAAATTGGTGGGCCATCTAGTGGCCACTTGAGGACCCCCCATTAGAGTCTGGCGGTAGAGGCATAGGCCCTCCTTACCTTTTGCCTAGTTGAAATCCCATGCCCAGATTAGAGGCCGTGAATACCAACAGAACATCCTATCCATAAGAGGAAGGTTAGCACAATCAGGAACTTTTGCTGTTTCCCCAGCTTTCTGGGGTGACATTTGTCAGTCCAATGGCAAAGAGACAGAACAGTTTATTTTACTGGACCGATGATTCCTCAGGCTTCTGCCGTGCTAGACCAGCCAGCTTCCGGGATGTGGCTGGAGCAGGGCTGGAGATCTTATCTCAGGAGTCAGAGTCTTTAAGCATCAGTTCAAGCTGATCGACTGGATCTGGATCACCTCACCAAGTTGAGGGTTTTTCAGTCAGTCCACTTAACTCCAGAGAGATACCTGAAACTTTAATAAGGGCTGAACTTTTTGTTTAGTTGCATATCTGTCTAAGCCGGCTGCTTAACCAACTGAGCTACCCAGGCGCCCCTGTAGTGTCTTTTAAAAGATTTATTGTTTTGCTTTTTATAAAAGTTTATAGTTTATAGTCACCCATGACGTAGAGGCAATAAAATTTTTTACTTTTTTATTCCTATTATCATACCAAGTTGTTCCAGAACCATTCACTGAAGGAAAAGAATGGTCTTTTTCTCCACTGGTCTGCAGTGTCACCGTTTTCAAAAATCAGATGTTCGTGTTTTAGTGGGTGTGTTTCCCATCTCTATTCTCTTCTGCTGGTTTATATGTCTCGCCCTCCCCCAGAAGGTCACCATGTTGATTACTGCAGCCTTATCATGAGTTTAGATGTCAGGTAAGCAAGTCCTCTCGCCTTACTTTTCTTCTTTAAGTGTCTTGGCTTTTCTTACCCTTTTGCATTTCTGTATAAATTTTAAAATTAGTTTGTCAAGTTCCATGGAAAATTCTGGTGGGATTTTCACTGAGAATACATTAAATCTGTAGATCATTTGAGAGAGAATAATGAAGTGTCTAATCTTTAGATACTCTTTAATTTCTCTCAACAATATTTGATAGTTTTCTTTGTAGATATCTTACCTTCTGTTAGGTTCCTTGCTAGATGTTTGATGAGACCATTATAAATTACGTATTTTTTAAGCATTATTTTCTAACTCTTGGTTTCTCATAATTTATTCAAGGGTTCTTTCTTGTTTTTTCTTTTGATGTTATAGCTTTTTAGCATTTTTTAAATAGATAATGTCTTGAAAGGCCTAGAGAGTTTGATGCATGGCCTTCACTGGTGTGTTGTTGGGTCTGTGTCTCTGTTGGCCTTTTCTCCAGATGGGAAGCCTGATTGGACATTCTGTACATGAGTGGGCTGTGTGGATAGGTGGGTTTCCTGCAGCATAGTAGTTCTTAACCTTCTTTGTGCTATGCATCCCTTTCAGCGGTCTGGTGAAGCCCATGGGCCTCTTCTCAGAATAATGTTTTTAAGTGAATAAAATAGAATATGTTGGATTATGAAGGAAATTCATTTTATTGAAATATAGTAGTCCAAATAAACGTGGAAAGAGAAATATGGTCTTAATAATGCACTAAATAATAAGGTCCAGCAGTAGGTCTAATTATTGTAACTTTGACATAGAGATGAATGTAAAAGATGTTTTGAGATTTGTAACAACTATAACGTGATATATGAAGGTACCTATGATTCTATTAGTGACAGTCGCTGGTACTGCTGATACTACTGTCGTTTGTTGACCTGTGTTTCACAACGGGAAGATGCTAAATGTCAATTTAAAGGTTCATGATGCAAATAATGTATGATTTTTATTCCCATTCAAGTTCATTAAATTCTGTCCATAGACCCCAGTGACGGATCTCTTCTGAGAGAAGAGAGAAAGAGATGGTGGGGTAGAACTCCTGTTGTATGTAGGTTGAGTGGATGGAATATATTTCTGGTGGGTGTTGCTCTCAAATGCCAGAATGTGGAGGACTTCATCCTTGAGTCTTAGTACCCAGGTAACAAGACTTGGCTTTTATCAGATATTTTATTCAATTTCTTTATTCTCTTTTTTGCCCAGGGTAAATTTCTGTTTGTATGTGTTTTGGTGAGGGATAGGGTAGAGAGAATTTGTTAACAGTAGCTTTATCTGTTTTTATTTTAATTCCTCCTCATTTATAGCCCCATTTCTCCCACACCAACCTAAGCCCAGCCTCCTAATTATGACTTGCTCCTTGTTTTTCAAATATTTGCCAATAATTTGTTACACTTTTTTCAATTACTGATGAATGTACTTCATTTTCCCCTGCCCCCACTAATATTATGGAACTGTTTTTACATTTCTGTACCTTTACTTCTTTGGACTCTCAGGAGGCCATAAATCATCCTAAATTCAAAGTCATCTGCTTAAAAAGATTTTTATTTAGACTCCTTCTTTAAAGGGAAAAAAGCTACATAGTATGTTTATATGTTTTCTGAATTACACAGAGAACAACAAATATCAAAACAACGAGTTTATAGCTAGCTGCATGAAGAAAAATATTAAAGCAATCATTTATATTTATGGATTTCATTGCTCTCTAAAAATAATCATATCCATTAGTAATGCTCATCTCTAATGTATAATAAAATAACATTGATGATCTTCCTGATTATATTCATGTTGCCAAGTCCTCTCATCTTTTCTTTTAATACAAATCTGATATATTAATACTTTTTAAAAGGGGTCTGCTAAGGTGTATATTTTATATGTGAGGGAGCACTTAATTACTCATTTGGATCATTGTAGTATTTTGATTCAGGTATGCTGCATAGAATTTCCTCTCTGTGTATTTGACTAAGCTTTGTGGAACTGTTGCATAATTGAATGATTCTCCCAGTGCCCGTTAAATTAAATTAAAGGCTAAAACCAAGGTAAACACAATTATCACAGAAATTAGCCAACTTTTTCTTAAAGGATCAGATTGTGCATCATTTTGACTTTGTGAGCCATTTGTCTCTGTCACAACTAAACAGCCACAAGTTAGCATAGAAGTGAGTGACTGGGTGTGATTGTGTTCCAGCAAAACTTTGTTTACAAAAGCAAGAGGCCAGGAAGGCATCGGCCAACACCTGACCAGAAGATAAGTTTACAGGTTTGTTCTATGGTTTTAGTTTTAAAAGGTGCTCTTTCATGAAACCTTGGAGACCAGGAACTTTGTGGCTGATGATTGTTGGATTGGTTGGTAGTCTTGTCTGGTGTAATGAAGAGGAGGTGTACATTGAAGCCACTGTCAGGTTAGGAAATTTTCTCCACTTGTTTGGATTCTTCAGGCAGGGAGCAAATTCATTTTCTAAGCCTACAATACATCCTCTGGTGGTACGACACCTGGCTTTGAAGTTAACTATCAAAGGTAAACCATTAAATTGGACCACCTAATATATTTTATAATAGAGATTCTTCTGTTTTGTTTTGAGTCTGCTGCCTTGATCAGTTATAAGAGAGTGTTCCCCTAAGTCCCGATCAAGATCAACAACCCCTCCCCGTCATAAATGCTGAGGAATGGTGTGGCAAGAATGCCATGATGTTTAAAAAAATTCCATGAGTTTTAAGGGCTTATCTCATTATGGAGGCACATTGTGGCTGTGTAGGTGAAACCAGAATCTTTTTTTTTTTAATCTGTAAATTGGTGTACTTTTTCCAAATGCTGCTCCAAGTTACTTAATAGAATATCTTTGTATTATGTTTTTTTTCAAAAAAAATAGTGCTTAATAAGACTATAAACATGCCTTTCTCTTTCAGCTGTAATGTTCTTAAAATTATTCTTGAATGTACTGTGATGTCAATAAAGCTCTTCAGTTCATTTTTATTAAAAAAAAAAAAAGAAAGAAAGTAGTTACCTACTTTGAGACCAGGCCCCAAAGCATGCTCTGGAGCAGTACCACTGGCCAATTTAATGGTAGATGTGTCATCTCTTCTTGATATCAAAATAGGAGACCTTTGACACTTGGACTTTTTAAAATAAATTTTAATTAAAATATTATACACACTAACTATAATTATACAACTTGATACACATATGTTATCAAGTGTAAATACCTCCGTAACTAGTACTTGGGAATTCTTGTACTTTAATTCAAAGTACTTTAAGTTGTCTGTGTGATCATCTCAGGCTGACCGGGGGTCAGCTGCCTTACCTGGCTTGCTCTTCCAGTGGGTGCCTGTGTTTGCATCTGTTGCCTTGGGGCAGCTGCGGCAACAGCGTTAGAAAACTATTTTTGAAAGTAAAATTAACTTGATTACAGAGAACAGGGCAATTCTTTTTTCCTTGCTGTCCGTGTTGCTGCCTTCTCTGCCACCAGTGCTGTAAGTTACAGGAAAAAGAATGAATGGACTTTGCTAGCTGTGATATATCTTGGTATAGTATAGTTTCACTTAGGCCGTTACAGTTTACTTGTTCTTTTATGAAATGATGAGTTACTGAGTTAAACCATTTAAAAGTGTGCAAAGGGAGAAATAAAATGTGAATTATAATACTACAATTCAACCAAATAAAATTATATCAAATAATTAAGATTTGGGGGTTTAGTCTTTTAGTTCAGTAGAATACATATAGTGTACAAATTCAGAATCTTCTGTCAAATTTTCTTCAAGAACAATATGTTGTGCTGAGTTTTTTTTGTTTTATGTTTTTTTTTTAAATTCTAGAAAAATTTAAATATGTAAGAGTGGAAAGAATAGTATATGAACTCCCCATATGCCCATCACCCAACTTCGACAATGATCAGTTCATGGCTGGTCTTTATTTCTTTATAATCAGATTGTGTTGAGTCATGCTAGGTTTTTAAATTTGAAAATTTAATTTTTACTTAGTTTAGGCACTTGGGGAATGCTACAGCATCACCGAACAAATTGCTACATAGAAAATCAAGAAGTAAGGACTATGATGTATATAGTGATAATGATACCTGCAATCAAGAATCGGAAGACTCTTTTGCTAAAGAGCTTCAGCAGTATATACAAGCTAAAGAAATGGCAAATGCTGCTCAATCCTTACCATTTCCTGAAGAATCGAAGAAAGAGGGAGTGAAGGACACCCAGAAAAGTAAGGGTGAGACTATTTTGTCATTTAGTGTTTATCTAGAGAAGCAATCACAGTTGTCCATATACAAGCTGGGGTCTGAGGAGGGGGGAATTTTCTCTTGCATTTTATTGCATAGGATCTTTGCTTTTTAAGTTTATTTATTTATTTTGCAAGGGGGAGGGGCAGAGAAAGAGGAGAGAGAATTCTGTACCATAAGCATAGAGCCTGACTTGGGGCTTGATCTCATGAACTGTGAGATCATGACCTGAGCCAAAATCAAGAGTCTAATGTTTAACTGACTGAGCTACCCTGGACCCGTCCATGGATCTTTATACCATATGTGAGCTTGCATGGCCCGAGACTCCCTGAGACGTGGCCATTTGGTGTACAAATGCTTAGTTTACAGGAGGAACGTACAGGAGCGTTATCAAAGGCCATGACTGCTTTGAAAGGGAGAATGCTAAATTCTTTGCCTCTGCATATATGAAGGACAAGATATGCCTGTTTGTATTGCTGTGTTCTAGAGAGGAATTGACTTCATGTTTGATATAGTGGTATGCCAGACTAAACTTAGAAATAATATTCTTTTAGGTTAGTAAAATAAAATTTAGTCATTGGTAAGAGGACAAGTGACCATTGTAAATGAAATTAATCCTCTAATTTTGCTGCCTTTTTTCTCTTTAAATATTTTTTCTGTTTAAACTGGGCCTATGGATAAATTTAGTGTATATTAAGTGATTTTTTAATCTGTTTTTATTTTTATTTTAAATTAAACTCTCTGCCCACTGTGGGGCTCAAACTCACAACCCCCAGGATCTAGACTTGATCCTCTACACCTAAGCCAGCCAGGCATCCATATATAAAATGTTTTCAGTGAAAACTCTGAGAGTAATATATGATGTCATTTTAAACATTTGAAGGTTTTTCTTTTATAGTGCTGTGGCAACTCCTAATTAGCTCCATTATACTCTGAACACTTCAAAAGGATCTGGCTCGTGGCAAACAAGATTGATTTCATTAATTATTTTGCTTTTTTTCTTCATGACTATACCTTATATATTTTTTAAAGTTTATTTATTTATTTTGAGAGAGACAGCGTGAGTAGGGGAGGAGCAGAGAGAGAGAGAGGGAAAGAGAAAGAGAATCCCAAGCAGGCTCCGCACCATCAGTGCACAGCCCGATGTGCGGCTCAAACTCATGAAACTGCAGGATCATAACCGGAACCGAAATTGAGGGCCACTTAACTGGCTGAGCCACCCAGGCACCCATATTTTATCTATTTTCATAAAGAATGAATTGAGTATCCAGAATATATTAATTCTTCTTTTGTTCTCTTAATAGCAGAGCTTCTAGAAAGGTCAGCATCATACTAGTTTTTATCCTCAGTGGAGAGCTCCTCTTAGATTATTATAGAATATACTTGAAAAAAAATTTTTTTAATGTTTATTTATTTTTGAGAGTGAAAGAGAGACAGAGGATCCGAAGTAGGCTCTGAGCTGCCAACGCACAACCCAGCATGGGGCTCAAACTCACGAATCGGGAGATTATGATCCAAGCTGAAGTAGGACGCTCAACTGACTGAGCCATCCAGGCGCCCCAGAATGTACTTTAAGAGTAAACTACCTGGGCGCCTGGGTGGCTCAGTCAGTTAAGTGTCTAACTTTGGTTCAGGTCATGAACCTGACCTGACCTCGTGGTTTGTGAGTTAGAGCCCTGCGTCAGGCTCTGCGCTGACATTTAAAAAAACTAAAAAGAGTAAACTGCCATTGTACTTTATGTCATCATAAATTAAAATTAAACTTTTAACATTTAAGGTTTAAGATTTAGTCAGAATTAATTTGTTTTTGTTTTTAGCTATTAAAAAAAATAAAAACCTTAAAACTATAAAGAAAAATGGTAAACAGAAGAAACTGAAGCGAAAATGGCCCGGCGCTGGACACAAAGGATGCCACGCTTCACTGAGGAACAGTGGTGCAAAGGAGCAGGTAAGAGTGTAGGTATGTAGGAGGACACCCACATGCTGCAGAATATTGATCTTGTACCGCAGAGGCAACCCACAAAATGAGGGTTCTCTGACAGTGAAAAATCTCTCGCCATCAGTGGGATCTCCACATTCTTCCTTGTCACTGTTGCTGCTCCTTCTCTCTCCCTCATGGGCTGCGAGCACTTGTGTTCAGCCTTAGCACTGAACCTCTTTACTTTATTGGATACACCTGAGTCCCTTGATTTTGCTGTGTTGTACTGTCAATCACTAGAGAAGCAGGAAGAAGGTAGAGTAGCCAAGAGAACACTTGAGAGGTCACAGAGTCTTACAGAGTTGCTACTGTTGCAGTTTCTAGTCTATCAGTACTTGACTCCCCCTGGAAATTAAAACTGAATATTTCTGAGCATTGGCTTACAAAACACCCCTTACCTGCGTGGTATTTTGATTTTGCTTTGTACAAGTTCCTCTTGCTTGGTCTGCAGATGTAATCAGGATAGTGCAGTAAGAGACTCCTCTGGACTCTGCTTTCTGAGGTGTTTTAAACCTTTTTTTTGTTAGGATTGGTCCAGAAGACAAGTGTTATGGGTGGTAAAATATTAAAATACCAAATATAGATTGAAACATATTTATAGATGTTTCCGTATTTTACAAATGAGGAATCTGAAGCCCTGGGGGTTCAGGTATCTGCACAGACACACAGGGCCAGGCCACACCTAGAACTATATCTCCTGACCCTGTTGGGATTCCCTTCATTTGGTTTATATGGACTCAAATGATTATTCAGCTAAAGCCGACAGCGCTTCTACATGAGTAACAAACTGTGAACCTGCATGTTAGAATTTAATAACATAGTCAAATAAAACCAAAGATTTAAACTGACATACTAGACACACAATTTTGATGGCATTAAGTGGAAATTTGACCTTATTACAAAGCAGATCACATACATGTAGTCAGGTCTCTTTGCACATATTTAATTCTTAAAAACGTTCAGAACTTTGGGATGCAGACATTGTATGTAAATTGTACCACAGGTTAACATGCTAAAATGGTTTATGTTTCTAAAGAGCTAAAATGTATTAGGAAATTCCCCTTCTGTTTTTATATCTCTGTTGCCATCTTCAAGGTTATGTTTGTTAAGTAGAGCTGGCTCTTACTCTCCACTCTCACCCAGTGAGCATCTCGTGGAACGTAAGGAGTATACTGCTTTCCGTTTGCCTTGCAGTCTCCAGTTTTGTCTCCGTTGTTCCCAAGAGCCTTATTCCTAGACTTTGTTTTTTTATCACAAGTAGTAGCATTTTTGTTTTTAAAAATTGTTTATTGAGTTCAGGCGCAAAGTACAATAAAATAATTCAAATTGAACACTTATATACAGTGCTGGAATTCTATTGTAATTAGCAGAACATTTATTTTTCAACTGATGTACAAAAGTCCAAATCTTACACATGTAGGCCAGTTTAGAAGAGTCACTTTTTAATATTTTAAAGTTGGTCAGAATAATTTTGTGCAATGGAATGAAATATTTAAATTTATACTTCTCACATTTACTTCTTTGTTTTCGTTCTTAAAGGATGGTAAACCGCAAGAGAAGCAGCAGCATGTGAGAATGAGTCAGGGATTCATCAACCAACATACAGTGGAACGCAAGGGGAAACAAATTTGTAAATATTTTCTTGAAAGGAAATGTATTAAGGTATAAAAACTGCATAAACAAAAATATACTAAAATGTAACGCATAGCAAAACGTGCAGGAGCCACCTCCTGTTTCCATTGTATACTCTAAAAGCACACCTGTACATTTTATAACTACTTCCTTCTGGAATTGATTCCCTTAGAAAGGTTTACTGAGGTATTATTTTATGTTTAAGAAAGATACTTTTTAGGGGCACTGGGTGGCTCTGTCAGTTAAGCTGCTGATGCGTGATTTTGGCTCAGGTCATGATCTCACAGTTTGTGAGATTGAGCCCTGGTGGCAGACTGTGCTGGCAGGGTGGAGCTTGACTGGGATTCTCTCTCTCCCTCTCTTTCTACCCCTCTCCTGCTTGTATGCAGGCTCTCTCAAAATAAATAAAGAAATAAGCATTTTGTTAAAAAATGATACTTTTAAAAAGTAACTTTGTGTTGAAAACATTAGGATGTAATAAGATTTTAAGCAGATCTATGTGGAGTAGTTATAAGATAGCTCATTAAGAATTAGACTGTAGGGGCACCTGGGTGGCTCAGTTGCTTAAGCATCCAGCTTTGGCTCAGGTCATGATCTTATTGGTTCATGAGTTCAAGCCCCACCTCAGGCTTTGTGCTGACAGCTCAGAGCCTGGAATCTGCTTTGGAATCTTTGTCACCCCTCCTCTGCCCCTCCCCTACTCATGCTGTGTCTCTGTCTCTCTCTCAGAAATAAACAAGTTGGTCCGAGGGTTGTGGGTTACCAGTAAGCTGATTAACAAAAATAAACATTTAAAAAATTAAAAGAATTACAGTGTAGTGCTTCTAAGATTTTTTCCTGGAATCATTTGCTTATTTTAATATTAGTAGGAACTGAATGACTTAACTGAGAAATAATGGCTTTTCCTTGTTTTTTCCTTTGGCCCAGGGAGACCAGTGTAAATTTGATCATGATGCAGAGATAGAGAAGAAAAAGGAAGTGTGTAAGTTTTATGTACAAGGATATTGTACCAGAGGTGAAAACTGTCTTTATTTGCATAATATCCTTTATCACAAGATATAATAACTTTAATTTTTATAAATATTTACATAAACATTTAAAATATGTATAATTTTGAATGAAACCTGTGTTTTAGCGATGGCAGAATTATGTTATCGAAGCCCAACTCAGTATCAAAGTGGTTAAATTGTATAGATTTTTTTTTTCCCCCCAAGAAAGAAAAGATGGATTCTTTAGTAATTCTCTCAAATGAAGGTCCTTCACTTGGATAGCATAGCAGCAAATTCATGAAACCTATTTAATCCCCAGAAAGATTCAGAATTTCTGCTGTGATATTAATTATATCTAATCATATAGATATATCTATATATACACACACACAACTACTTTGTTGTTATTTTTTTTAATGGTTTTCTGTTTAAGTAATCTCTGTATCCAGTGTGGGACTTGAATTTACAACCCTGAGATAAGAGTAATATGCTCTACCAACTAAGCCACGTAGGCACCCTCATGTGAGTTACTTTGTTTAAAAAAAAAAAAGCAGGAATTGCATCATTTGAGAGTCCTTGTTTTTTGTATAATCTTTACTGACTTGTCTCTTAATTTGGAGAATAACCTTAATTCTTCAATGCACATGGTACAAACATGTGAAAACATGGAACATAAACATTTTACGGTAACATCACCTTCAGGTACCACAAAAGTTGTTTTCCTGCAGTCATGCAATACAGGGGATCTCAAATTCTAACTTGAGAGTTTTTTCTAGAAAACAATATTGAAGTTGTTTAAACTGATCTTATTTTAAATAAACATAATATATGAAGGCTCCAGATTTGTAAAACCTATCATTATTATTGACTTTACTGTCTTTACCCCAAAAGAATGCCTTAAAAATAATCACATTTCTGGGGTGCCTGGGTGGCTCAGTTGGTTAAGCATCTAACTTCAGCTCAGGTCATGATCTCACATGTTCAAGCCCCACGTTGGGCTCTCTGCTGAGCCTGCTTCACATTCTCTGTCCCCTTCTCTCTCTGCCCTTCCCCTGCTCACACACTCTTTCTTTTTCAAAAAAATAAACTTAAAAAAAATTTATAAGAAAATGATAATCACATTTCTTAAAGTATTTGAAATATCCAAACTTTTCTTATGTCATTGAAACAGACCTATAACTTACTATAAAAATGGATATGAAGGAAAAGTTTCATGTGATAGCCAATAAACTTGATTTATTATAATTACCCTAAAATTAGATATTTTATCTAATTCAATTAATGATTTATTAGCTCATATTTTAAATAGAGAATTTAGTGTTTCTACTTGGAGGAAAGGCCTTTATATAGGGAAAATAAAGTTAATAAATAATATTTCAGTTGGATTAAAATGATTCTCTTCCTTAACATTTGGATTACATGAATATCCTTGCAAGTTTTACCATACAGGAACAAAATGTTATCAGGGTGACTGTTGCAAGTTTTCACATGCTCCACTGACTCCTGAAACACAAGAACTGTTGGCCAAAGTAAGTACAGTTTTAATTTTTGTTTTTCTTCTTTGAAGAATAGGTTTGAACTAAGGGTGAAAATTTGGAAACATACTCTTTAGAGAGAATGCAACATAGGTTACCAGATGGGATATATTAGGACTGACAGTCTTAGAATTTAATTCCATTTAGAGAATTATTCATTTGTATATATATTTTTTGTAGCTTAAAGGAAAATGTATACTTATTGCTGGTAAGAACCTTCCAATTATACTTACGCAAGCAGTAAGTATAAGTTGGAATGTTCTTAAAACTTTCAAAGTAGTTAGTAACCTTAGTAGCCATGCTAACCAGAGGAAAACAAAGCAAATAGGTCTCCTAGTATCCCTGTTAACACCCTTAGAAGGCAAGCGAAGAATCATTGGATGATAAGTATTTTAGAGTTTTGTCAAAGCATCTTTAAGTAGTTATTTCAAAGTTTCCTTCAAATATTCTTTTAGTCAATGAGGAAACATAATTGAAAAAATAGTCATTTATATTTCTTCATCTACCATATGTTAGTTGGAGTCAGGGTCTTCAAATTAAATTGAAATATAAGCAAAAATGAAAGATTCTTCTAGAACTGAGCTATACCATCTTGTGGCAGAAGTTCTGAGTATGTGCAAATACTAGAAAGTTAAAGGTGCTTATTTCCAGATATTTTTATGTTTGTAAAATATGAAGGTGTACCCTGGAATTAAATGTCATACCAAGGGGCACCTGGGTGGCTCAGTCAATTAAGTATCCTACTTGATTTCTGCTCAGGTCATGATCTCACAGTTCCTGAATTCAAGCCCCACATCAGGATCTGTGCTGATGGCACGGAGTCTGTTTGGGATTCTCTCTCCCTCTCTGTCCTCACATGTGCACATTCTACTCCCTCCTCAAATAAACTTAAAAAAAAAGTCATACCAAATATTTTGTTATTAGTATGAAATATATTTGGAAACAAGATAGATGTAAAAGTTATCTTTCAGTTGTTCTTATACAACGTTTTAGATGATTATTAGGATAAACAGTATTAGAATCATGAGAAAATTACAAGAGCATTATGATGTACCTGAATTTGATATTGATGCAGAAAAATGTGATTTTTTTATAATATTAGGTTTTGGATACTGAAAAGAAGTCATCATGAAAATAAAAGGCATGAAAAAGGTAAAATTAGAATTTAGCACAGTTCTTTTTATTTCTCTGAAGCACCTCTAGAAATTGGCATGGAAACATAGGACTTTTCCATTTTCTAAAATAGAAATCTTTTTTCTCCTACCCTGCTAAAAAATTACAAAATATTTGATTCATATACATTGTTATATATCTCCATCTCCTTGGACCTGCTTCCCTCTTTGTTACTATCTTTTGTATTTCTTTCTCCTCTTTTGTTTCTTTGTAGATTTTGCCAATGTATATGATTCACTAAATACTACATTTAGTTTTGCTTGTATTTGGGTTTTGTTTAAACTGTTTGGATTTTTTTTTTAATGCTTATTTATTGTTAGAGAGAGAGAGAGCGCACGTGCACAAGAGCAACCATGGGGGAAGGGGCAGAGAGAGGAGAGAATCCCAAGCAAGCTCTGTGCAGTCAGCACCGAGTCTGACAGAGTCTCAATATCATGAACTGTGAGATCATGACCTGAGCCAAAATCAAGGGTTGGACGCTCAACAACTGAACCACTCATGCACCCCAATCACTTTATATATATAATATATATATAATATATATATTATATATATATATTATTTCTATAATTGCCCCCATTATTCCATTGTATGTTTTGGAGAGACTGGATCTTAAAATAAATGTAGTTTTAACTTTTTAAGAACTACAATATTGTTTTCCAAAGTGGCTGCATCATTTTACATTCCAGATAGCAATGTAAGGAGATTCTAGTCTCTCTACATCCTCACCCACACTTGTTATGGACAGTTGTTTTGATTGTAGGCGGTATCTCACTGTGGTTGTAATTTGCCTTTTTCTAATGATTAATGATGTTAAGCATCTTTTCATGTGCCATTGGTCAGTTCAGATCTTTACCCATTCTTTAATTGGATCATCTTACTGTTGAGTTGTAAGAATTCTTATATGTTGGATACAAGTCCTTTTTGACATACATGATTTGGAAATATTTTGTCCCAGTGTGTGGCTTTGTCCTTTTGTCCCAGTTCGTGCTTGTGTTTTTAAAATAGTGTCTATTAAAGCATGAACATTTTAATTTTAATGCAGTAAGTGTATTTTTTTAATGGATCATGCTTTCGAGGTTGTATCTAAAAATTTTGTCTAACCCAAGATCACAAGCTTCACCTATATGTTTTCTTCTAAAAATTTTTACAGTTTTAGCTCTTTCATTTATGTCCTTGATTCGGTTTGAGTTAATCTTGAGAAAAGTATAGGCTAAGGATCTAAATTTTTCTTTTTGCATATAGATATCTCATTGTCCCAGCACCATTTCAAAGAAAAGACTACCCTTTCTCTAGTGAGTTGCCTTGGCACCTTTGTCAGAAATCATTTCGCTATAAATGTAAGAATTTCTCTCTGGACTTTCAGTTGTGTTCTGTTGCTCTGTATGTGTATCCTAGTATATTATATATTATGTTCTTTATGTTTATCCTTGTATGTTATCGCACTGTCTTGTGATACTGTAGCTTTATACTGTGTGTTAAAATAGGAAAATAGAAGCTGTCTGGTTTTGTTCACCTTTTCAAAGATTGTTTTGGCTATTTAGTGTCTTTTGCTTTTCCATATAAATTTTAAGATCAGCTTGTAAATTTCTGCAAAAACTCTGTGTTGGGATTTTGACAGATGACATTGATCTGTGGAGAATTGCCATGTTAATTGAATCTTATCTGTGAATATGGAGTGTATCTCAATTTATTTAGATCTTTAATTTCTCTCAGTTTTGTAGTTTTCAGTATACAAGTGTGTTGTTTACACTTTTGTTAGATTTATTTACATCTATTTTTTTTTCCCTCTTTGATGCTCTTGATGAGAGGAATTAAACTTCATTTTCGGGTCATTCATGGTATAGAGAAATAGAATTAATTTTTGTGTTTTTTTAAGTTTATTTTTGAGAGAGAGACAAAGCATGAGTGGGAGAGGGACAGAGAGAGAGAGAGAGAGAGAGAGAAAATTCCAAAGAGAGAGAGGAGAGAGAAAATCCCAAGCAGGTACAGCACTGTCAGTGCAGAGCCTGAGGTGTGGCTCAAACCCACAAACTGAGATCATGACCTGAGGTGAAGTTGGACAATTAACTGACTGAGCCACTCGGGAGCCCCTAATTTTTGTATTTTGATCCTGTTTGCTGTGACTTTGCTGAACTTATTTATTCTGTGTAGAGAGAGAGAGAGAGAGAGAGAGAGAGAGAGAGAGAGTGTGTGTGTGTGTGTGTGTGTGTGTGTGTGTGTGTTCCTTAGGAATTTCTACATATTATATGAGAATAAAGACAGTTTACTTCTTGCTTTTTACTCTGGTTGCCTTTTATTTCTTTTTCTTGACTGATCTCACTGGCTGAAGTCTCCTATGCAGTGTTAAATAGGAGGAACAGCAGACATCATTGCCTTTTTCCTGATATTCGGCAATAAGCATTCAGTCCTTCACCATCATGTATGGTTTTAGCTGTAGGTTTTGCAAAGATACTCTTCACTGGTTGGAGGAAGTTCCCTTCTATTCCTGTTTTATCGAGAGCTTTTATCATGGATGGGTGTTGGATTTTGTCAAATGTGTTCCCTCCCCTTTTTAAAAGTTTTTACTTATTTATTTAGAGAGAGAGAAACCATGTGTATGAGTGGGGAAGGGACAGAGAGAGAAGGAGAGATAATCCTAAGTCTCCGCGCTGTCAGCACAGAGCCGGAAACGGGCCTCCATCTCACCAACTGTGAGATCATGACCTGAGCCTCGATCAAGAGTCAGATGCTTAACCACCTAGGCGTCCCATCAGATGTGTTTTCCATGTTTACTGAGATATTCTGTCTCCCTCTCCCAGCCCCTTCCCTGCTTCTGTTCTCTCAAAATAAATAAACTTAAAAAAAGAGAGAGAATGTCCTTGATGAAACAGTAAAAACGATTGATGTTGTTGTTAAACCCCAATTTTTGTGTATATGTCTTGTCAATAATCCATGTAGTGAAATTGGAAGGTGTATAAAGTATTTCTGTATAGTCAGTGGTATTCTCAAGGAAAAACATTTATGTGCTATTATCTTAATTGCAAGCTGAATTAGCTGCATTTTTTTCATGAATACTTGAAAGAAAAACGAGGGGCAAACCTTTTTTCAGATATGGATGTTTGCCAGGAACTTTCTCAAATGAATTAAATGAGCCTCTTACTTCAAGGAAAATAACTGAAAATATTTGTTATCGATGATAAGATTCTGGCTTTTGAGCAAAAATTGCAATTTTGGAACATTTGATCTGCCTCTTAGAGCTTGAAACTTTCCTGTAGTCAAAGACTTTTTGGTGAGATTGGTTGGTGATATTTTAAAATGTTGTTATAAATATATAATGAAACATTTGAAAGATCTGTATAAATTAGTAAGATAGTATTTTCCAAATAAATAATGGCTAGTGTTAAAATGCATGGGATGCATGGGTTAAACATCCATCTGACCTACAGTATAGACTAATAAGTTTTAATGTAGCAGTATAAAAAGTTCCTTCTTGTGGTTTCAGATTTTACATTGCAACTGGAAATCTGGTTACATTTGCGTTTAGTATTTATTTGCCCACCACCTCATTTTTTAGTGTTTCTGAGTAAGTTTTAGCCGTTCTTATAGAGTGTATATAGTTGGGTTTTGTTCTTTGAGCCAAACCAACAAACCTTTACTTCTTTTGATAAGTGAATTAAGCCCATTCACATTATTGAAATGGCTGAACATTTGGGTTAGCTTCTGTCATTTTATATTATAGTTACTGTGTAAGTTGTTACATTTATGTGTTTTCCCTCTCTATAATGAATTTTCTTTTACTCTTTTATAAATTTTGCTTTCTTCAACTCATTTTTATTCTTTTTGTTCTTTTTCCACTGTTATCCAGTAACCCTTTTTGTTTCCATTCTAATCTGTCCTATCTTGTGATATAGTCTGCATTTTTTACATGATCTCTTTTTTGTATCATTTTTGAGATCAGTTAACTCTTGTCTCATTACTTCTGGGTTTTTTTGTTCAGGTTTGTCTTAGTTTTTGAATTTCAGTTCAGGTTTTTTATATTCTTAAACAGGGATATTTAATTCAGTTTGCATTTTTGTGTTACAGTTTGCTGCTGCTGCATGGTTTTTTGGGGGAAGGGAATAGGGATGGCTAAAGTTGGTAATTTTCACCAGCTGATGTGTTTTTGTTGTTTCCTTCCATAGTTTTGTATAGATGAAGAGTGCTTATGTCTACGCCTGTTCAAGACTTGATTCGGAGTGGTTTACAAGAGTCCTCATTTAAAGCGCCCTCTTGTGTCGCTATGGTGTTGTGCATCTTCTCTGATTGATAGCAGAGGGGCAGAATCTAGTGTGTAAGTGAGGGGATCGGCCTTCACCCAGCTGTCCCAACCAGGGAACAGGAAAGGAGCATACATGGCAGAGATGCTGGCTGGTAGGTGAATGTTGTGGTAGTAAACGGCAGAAGGCTTTTCTGATGGCGTTTTGTCAGTAAGATAGGAAGGAAGATTAGGCTGAGTGCAGATGCATGAAGAGATACAGAAGATTAGAGAGAGAGAACTGTTAGGTTTCTCTAGGAACACATTGGGATAATAGGTGGATATGACTCTACAGTTAGATCTTTTCATGTCATTTAATACATTTACAGCATATTTTTAATGGTTGCTCACAATTTTGTTTTATGGTTTAAGTTACAGTTTGTGATTTTTTTTAAAAAACCACTTTCCTGTTGTTTCCAACTTCTTAATATTACAAATAAAATGGGACAATGTCTCTTGCTGTACCATTCCTAAACTTGGAGTTTTTAACTTTTTTGTTAGGATATAAGAATGGTTATCTTTTTCATTGGTTTATAAACTGTAGTGAGATTGTAGATTTATGTAAAATGTAAATTTTAGAAGAGTGATGAAATCTCTAACATAATTGTCAAATACAAAATTCTCCAAGCACAGATCATGAGATTCTAAATATGCACTCGTATAGTGGTACTGATTATTATTAGAACACTACTATGAGCCCGAATGTCATCATCATTTTCTGTTATTGCTGGGAAGAGTAATAGCATCACTAACTTGCTGGATACACAGAGTACACCAAAGGTAGTGACAGTTTTTAAAGTCCTGTTTGAAAATATGAGTCAATTATTTCACTTATAACCTAATTCTGCAAAAGTAAGAAATGGAGTTGTACGTATTTCAAGCAAAGGTTTATCAGACAAGACCTAGGAAAGCAAGAACCCAAGATAGTTCCTGAGCCTTTAGCCACAGGTGTCTCTGAGCTACGAGTGTGTCATCTCTTCATGGCCCATTGCTGTCTGCTGGGCTGACTGGTTCATTTGCTGGCTGTGGCTAGGGAGGAGGGCAAGGCAATGCACTAGAAGCTGCCAGAGGAAGTCACAGAGAGAGGTTGAGTTGATACTTCAAAAGGATCCTTTACAAAAGCCTTTAATGATTTAATGAAATTGTGCAAAAGAGTGGTTATATCACCTATAGAATGGATACGTTGTATCTTTAAACATCACATACAATTCAAAGAATTTCCAGATCCTGTCGTAGCTCACAATTGCAAAAGATCAATTTTACGGCGAACCTGTATGTTAGTTAACATTGGTCAACAATAAGCTAACATTCATGCACACTTACTATCTGCGGACTACATGCTATTTTATTTAATACTGTTTAACTTTCTTATTTAAGCCATATTACTCTATGAGGTGGATAATGGGATCAATTGTATAGAAAAAGGTATTAAATAGGAAGATATACCTTCAACTTTTCCATTTCTATGAACCTTCTTAGTACTTTAATTTTCTATGGCACTTTAACAGTTTATTTCCTATAATGTTAACTCACATACAGTTTAATACTGTTGAGGTATAAATGTTTACATATAAAGTTTGTTTTAAGAAAAAAATAATTTTATACTCCCAAGTGGCAGTACCCATCCCACTTGTAAACTTAGAAGACCAGGCAGAGGTTTCGGGGACTGAGAAGTCAGAGAAGTTTAAAAAGCTCTTATTTTAGAGATGCCTAGGGGGCTCAGTCAGTTGAACATACAACTCTTGATTTCAGCTCAGGTCATGATCTCACAGTTCATGGGTTCAAGCCCCGTGTCAGGATCTGTGCTGACAGCTCAAAGCCTGCTTGGGATATTCTCTGTCTGTCTGTCTCTCTTTCTCTCTCTCCCTCTCCCTCCCCTCTCCCATCTGTATGTGTATGCACTCTCAAATGAATTAACATTAAAAAAAAAAAAACCTCTTATTTAACAGCTGTTATTTTGAAGAGGCAAACATATTTGTGTCCATGAAATCTCTTAACTTATATTAAATCAGGTTGAAGAGAGAGCCTATTCTCTCAGATGTGCTCTTTGCACTGAAAGCAGCCATTAGGCCATGGGCCTCTTATATCTGGATGAGTATAGCATCTTCCAGCTGAATCTCCTGCCTCCATTTTCCACTCCTTCTCCCCAGTTCACTCTCTTTTCCTTAGGGCACATTTCCCATGTCTCTGCCATCCCTGACCCCATGTAGTATCTGAATTAAGGTCCAGGTCTTCAGTGCTCTGTTGTACGGCCATCTGAGCCATCCCACGTTTAGTTCCTGCTGCCTTCTCCTTGCTGCTCCTCTTGGTTTCCTTCTGCGAAGTCAATGTCACTGACGCTTGATGCAGCTCCAAGCAGATACATGAATAGTAAAAACATAGTCAGTTCAGGGCGACTGGCTGGACCAGTCAGTAGAGCATGCATCTCTTGAACTCAGGGTTGTGAGTTCAAGCCCACATCGGGCATGGAGCCTACCTAAGATAAAACAATTTTTTTTTAAATTTAAGCCATAATCAGTTAAAAATATATATATGGACCAGAAGAAATGTAAGTAAGACAGTTATAATAGGAAAGTCTGTACATGGATTTCTACATCATTTTGCCAGCATGGTTCTCTTGGCTATATTAAATTTATTCTGATATTTTTTGGAGCAAAAACAGAAAAGATGAAGTGGTTATCTATTTAACCTCTTATTATCAGAAAGGAGTTGGGATATAAAACCTCACCTCTCCTAGTAATTCATGTAAACAGTTCTCATGTGAGTCTTCATTGTGGAAATTGCTAAGTAAAATGAACAAAATTTTTATTTTTAAGATTCTGTGTAACAGGTTTCCTATAACTTTTTTTGTGGTCAGTTACCAAAAGCCAAAAGACTATAAACCTCAATTTTTTTTTCAGTTGGTAAGATAATAGAGGTTGAATGTGTTGTCTTTTGGTGTTTTGATTTAATTCAATTGTAGAACTTAAAGAATTAAGACCCACAAATGTTAAATGACTTGTCCCTTGTCTTCCTGACTTCTAGCATAAGTGTCCTAGTTCACTGACTGGTTTTGATAAGTATGACCAGTGGGGAGTTGCATTCAGAGATTTCTTCTGAGCTGTTGCTTGTCGAGGTCAAAATACCTTGTGACTTGGTGATCTGGCCTAAGGAATAGGGGTCTCTTACTGCCAGTTAGAAGCACAGATGCCACATTTGGAGTTTAGTGAGATCAGAATATCTCAGGTTAAGCACTCAGGATTATATCTATGAAATCCTTTTCAATACCTCTCACAACCCTATAACAGGGGTTATTATAGCAATAGTAGTTGTTACTACTGTTTACAGCTGAGGAAACCATGTCTATAAGAAGGCATTACCCGCTTTGAGTCTCTGTAGCTTATATGCTTAGTTGCAGACCATTACGTGTTTTCTACCCTTCTTCACAGAATTTTAGTTTAGCTTAGGTGTCCTTTTCTCCTCCATGACATCATATTTGTTTCATAGATGGTGGGCTCTGGTTTCAACCCTTAGAGTTGTATGAACTGATCTGAAGTTGTGGTTCTCAACCGTGGCTTCTTATTGAAATCTTTTTTTTTTAATGTTTTATTTATTTTTGATACAGAGAATGACAGAGCATGAGAGGGGGAGGGGCAGAGAGAGAAAGAGACACAGAACTGGAAGCAGGCTCCGGGCTCTGAGCTGTTAGCACAGAGCCTGATGCGGGGCTCGAACCCACGAACGTGAGATCTGACCTGAGTCGAAGTTGGAGGCTTAACCAACTGAGCCACCCAGGCGCCCCTTATTGAAACTTTTTAAAGGAAAACTGAAATAAAAACAACAACAACACTGATGTCAGGGGACTACTCCCAGAAATTGATTTCTTTTGGCAGGGAGCAGGGTACAGGGAAGCCTAGTGTGAACAGGAGATTTTCAGTAGCTCCCAGGTGATTCTAAAGTATAGCCAACGTTGAAAACCACTAATGGAAGTGCCATTCTTGCCAGTAGTTGGTTTAGGCTTGAAATATGGTAACCTGTCCTCTGGTACACTTCTGGGGAAGTTCTCATTTCTTGAGGTACACAAGAAGGGTAGACATTGCCATGTCTAAATATGACACCTGGAACTGATGCTGCCATCTTATGACCTCAAGGGGAGCTAGCTAAGCAGCCGAAGGTGACACAAGGAAGCTGGGTTCTTTTTTTTTTAATAAAAAAACTTTTTAAACTTTTATTTATTTTTGAGAGACAGAGAGAGACAGAGCATGAGTGAGGGAGGGGTAGAAGGAGAGGGGGACACAGAATCTGAAGCAGGCTCCAGGCTCTGAGCTGTCCGCACAGCCCGATGCAGGGTCAGACTTGTGGACCACGAGATCATGACCTGAGCCGAAGTCAGATGCTTAACCGACTGAGCCACCCAGGCGCCCCAAAGCTGGGTCCTTGATTAACAGCTGAGCCATGGAATCCACCAGCCTTAGAGAGATCCCAACCTTCAGATTTTGTGTTACACCACATGAATAATTCAGCATATTTTTTCTTTGTTTGAAGTTTATTTATTTTGAGAGAGCACACGAGCGGGTAAATGGGCAGACAGAGTCCCAAGCAGGCTCAGCGTTGTCAGTGCAGAACCTGATGTGGGGCTTCAGCTCACGAACTATGAGGTCATGACCTGAGCTGAAATCAAGAGTTGGCTGCTTAAGTAACTGGGCCACCCAGGCACCCTCAGTGTATTTTCTGTATACTCTTTTAAGCCATTTTGATTTGAGTTCTATGTTACCTGCAGTCAAAGACAAGCTAATAAATTTGAGCCAAGAACCAAACCTCCATTCATCTGTCCAAAGTTTGTATTTCTCCCCAAGGAGCTTCTTCCCTGAAGACTGAGTTCCCTGTCTCTACTCCTGCAGACAAGACAGAGTAAAAAATGGGTGTGAGAAAGGAGGAAACGGGACATTGGGAAGGGCTGTGTTCCCGGCATGTAGCAGAAACTGGGGAGGAATAGATTTAAAGGAAAGGAGAGAATGTGTATGTTGAGTTGGGAAGGTTAAGATGCCCACTTCAGCTCAAAGTGGTATTGATTCCTATGAAATTTGCCACACTCTTCACATTTCTTAAAAATAAAATAAGAAAAAATAGCTATATTTTTAGTTGCTGTGTATCATTCTGGGATACACATTTTCATAGTTAACATCTCTGAAACTGGAATGTATTTTACAGTTAATGGAATATCACATTTTACTTGGCAGGTTATTATTTTCTTATTGGTACATAAAAAATGGTGGCTCTTATTAGTGACATTTATATGTGATTGAATGTAATTTTTTAATTGAACTTATGTGCATATAGTCAAAAGTTTACTGTGATATAAGTTGTCCTGAACTTTATTTTGGATTAATAAATTATGAAAACTAAAAGGCTTTTTTGTGAAAAAGAGTGGTTCCATGTCTCCCAACTTCCCCTGCCCCCTTTGTGGTAGGCAGAATTCAAAGATGGCTCCCAAGACCCTTTATGCCTGGTGCACACCACCTGTTTAATCACTTCCCTTTGTGGGCATTACTGTACAATGGATTTTACTCCCCAAGATTGTCTTTCATTATATGTCAAAGATGAAGTGGTTTTACCTTTGATATAATTGGGGTCTTGAATCAGTTGGTTTGGAGTTTAATCAGAAGGGAAATGATCCAACTGGCCTAAAGTATAATCAGATGAACCCTTAAAAGAGACTGGGTCCTTCCTAATGCCAAACATTGAAACGGAACTTCTCTTACTGGCCTTGAAGAAATAAGTTGGCATGTTGTGAAAGGGCCATGTACCTAGAGTTGAGAGCAACCCTCAGATGACATGGAAGAAGTGAGACCCTCAGTCTTAAATCTACCCGTTACTGAATTCTGCCAACCACTTGAATGAACTTGGAACAGCTGTTCCAGGCTCATTTTGTATGTTCCCACCCCAGCCCTCACATCAGCCATTTCTCTAAGGAGCCCCGATTCCTTCTAATTGAGAATAGTATTCATAATCCGAGATGTAGGTGCTGGGTGTGCTTCTTGCTGTTGAGCCTGGTCAGATGAAGACAGGCCCTGAGAATATGGTGTGAACTGCCCTGCAGATCAAAGAGTCACAGTCTGGGGGGAATGGGGCTTTTGAGAAGCTCTGAATCTGTCCTACCCATTCTGGAGACCACTGCAGTTAGGATACTGGTTTTCACAGTTACTGTAGTTGTCTGCTGTTGATCCACTGTGGAGCTGGGGAGAGGAGAATGAGATCAGGGCACGTCATGGCCACAAGGCATTTTACCAAGGTTCAGCTATTTTTCTTGAGTAAATTCTATGTTGTAAGCCTTTAATTTCCAGATATCTGAAAAATTCGTTTTGACTGTTTTTACCATTTCTCTCTTGCCTTTTGTGGAGTGGCAGATTTTCAGAGATCCTTGGTCTGCCATTTTGGAAGTAGAAACGCTAGTTCCGTTTTATTTGATATCATATACACCCATACTATTTGATATCATAATACTTTTTTTTGGTCATATCTGCACTTTAGAAATATTTATTTGTAACTGGCGTGAAGACTGAATGTGTACCCGCTTGTAGTCCTTTTATTTCAATTAGCAATAATTGCGCCTCTGATAGATCTCATTTGGCTGTGATACTGCCACCACGCAAAGCTGTAGTCCTTTTATTTCAGAATCCGCCCTTTCCCGCCTCGCTGTCCAGGGACTCGGCTTTCTGGCAGGATGCTCCTTGTTTCTGAGTATTTAGGCCGTTCACTCCCATTCCAGATTTTTAACTGCCTTTTTTTAGGAGTTCCACAGAAGCGATCCTCTTTACCATTCATGTAAGTCTTAGATAAATACTAGTTTTATATCCCAGCTGTGTTCTATGCAAAAATATTTCAAATTTATTTGCCTGTCTGTGTTGCTTGGCAGGTATATTTGTTACATAATAATATAAACTAGGCTTTAATCTTGGACTTCCTGAACAAATTTGTGATTCAGCCCCATATCTGCTGACACACCAGCTCTTTTCAAGCTTTCTGTATGCCCACGGACTGTAAGCCAATTTAAACTTCCTCGTGTAGCTGAACTCAGTTAGGTGAACCCGGAATCAACAGAAATGCTCCTTATTTCAGCCAAATGCACATAAAACAGTCATTTCAGTCCATGAAGAAGGAAAACCTGGTCCCAGTGAATTCCTGATTGTCTCAGAGTCTGAATGCCTGTCCTTGTGCAGCCGTGAAGGGTTCTATGTTCTCCCCAAGCTGGGGAGGTGATGTGCACGGCCCTGCAGGAAGCAGAAACCTGGCCAGCCTGCCCTGGCCCCTGCCGCTCCAGCCTGCCAGCCCTTCTGTGGGGCTGCGTTCTTTGGGATGCGCCTCCAGCTAAATCCGTACTGGGAAAAAGAAAAAGAATGACCCTGACTTTCTAAATGGGATGTGCAGGCCCCTCAGTCTGGGAGCCAAGAGGGAAGAGAGAGAAGAGATTGCTATGTAACAAATGAGGAGACACTGCTGGTGCCATGGCCTGTTTTGTCAAATCTCCACCGGGCTGTAACAAGGCCATGGCGTCGGAGCTGCCTGAAGGATTGTGAAACAGGCCTCCTGGGCCTGCCCTGGATCAGCAGGGCTCCGTTGTTCAGTGCACGGGGTCAAATCCCAGGATTGGAAAATAAGGGTTCAGGACCTCAGTCATGCCTGCAGGTGTCAGTCCCCTTGTTGGCCTGCTTTCCTCTGACGCCTCGCCCACATTTCCTCTGTCGCCAGGGGATAGCTTTAGTGAACATCAGGTAAGGTGCTCTTCACCCTCCACCCTCTTCTGGACTTAGCAGCCCTTGAACCCCTTGCCTTAAGTTGTCTTCTCTATTCTGGAAGCAGCACAAGGGCATTCAGTGTCTGTCTGGTTCAAGGTGGTGTTCCCTGAAGGATCAGGCACACAGAAGACCCTCACTCGGTATTCATTAAATTATTAAAACATTCAAACATTAAGAGACCACTGCTTTTTGTTCCCCAACTGTATGTGAACAGACCTTTAGGTGAGAGAATAAAAAGGAATTTCTAAGTGTTAAGCCTTGAAGCGGTAGAGGTCAAACCATGGAACAACATCGATAGAGTTGATGTGTCCTATCCAAGTAATTCAAGAATCCCTAGGCAGAGGCAGAAATGGAGGAAGGCAGCTGAGAGGAAGAGCGAGGGACGGAGGGAAGGAAGGAAGGGAAGCGCATACATGCCTCCCTGTACAGATGGTCCTGACTTAACGGTGGTTCAACTTAATGCTATTTCGACTTTATGACGGTGCGAAAGTGATACACACTCAGTAGACCCATATTTAGAATTTTGGATTTTGATCTTTCCCCAGGCTAACAGTGTGCAGTACGACCCTGTCTTGATCACGTGGCGGTGCTGGGCAGTGCTGCCAGCCACAGCTCCCGGTCCCAGCAGCGCAGTCACCAAGGGGAACAACAGATATGCTCACGGCCATTCTGTACGCATATAGCCCTTCCAGTTTTCAGGTTCGGTATGGTGTTCGAAGAGGTTTAACACTGTATTATCCAATAGGCTTTTTGTTAGATGATTTGGCCCAACTGTGGGCTAAAGTGTCCTGAGCTTGTATACGGGCTAAGCCATGGTGTTCAGGTTAGGCATATTAGATGCATTTTGACTCACGATATTTCAACTTACGGGCTTACAGGGACATGACCCCGCCGTGATGGAAGATCTTTGTGTGACATTCACATGTATACGTGAGGTGCCTTTGAGCCTTTACATACTTCCTCCTGAGGAGCCCATCTTCCTCATTTCCAGACTCGGGACTCTTCTTAAAAAATTTGTTTAATGTTTATTAATTTTTGAGAGAGACAGAACACGAGCAGAGGAGGGACAGAGAGAGAGGGAAACACAGAATCCGAATCAGGCTCCCTGATGTGAGCTGGCAGCACAGAGTCTGATACAGGGCTTGAACTCACAAATCACGAGATCATGACCTAATGTCAGATGCTTAATGGACCAAACCACCCAGGCACCCCCTCCCCCACCCCAGTCTTGAGACTCTTAACAAGTGCCATCCCCAGCTACCTAGTACGCACTCACCATTGAGCACCACACACCAGTGGGTCCAGGGACCACAGTGGAGACCACTGTTTGCTGAGTTGATACCCATCAGTCAAAGATCACCCAGAACACACTTAGAGTCAACAATGCCAGGTTTATGATTCGCTGCAGCAAGAGAGGGATTGCATTTCATGGGGCTGGGGGCCACTAAACAGGAGGGATTTAGAGGAAAATAATACAAGTTCTGGAGACTAGGGTAGGTAATGGGATGGTCTTGGTAGGGGTGGGTCAGATTTTGCCAACTAGAGAGTTGCTGCCGGGGTCTTATCTGTGAGTGAGTGAGTGTTAGGAGTTTGCGCCGGGACGCTTTGCGGCACGCATGCTCGGAAGGGATGCAGGGTATGGGTTACGTGAGTCCTGGGGCACTGCCTTTTGGGGACTTGTGGTTTCTGTCTCAGTTCCCGGTTCTCCCCCACAGTGTGGCAGGCGGCAGAGCAGCTTCTCACGCTTTAAACTTTTTTTAAAAAAAATATTTATTTATTTTTGAAGGAGAGAGAGAAAGAGAGAGAGAACATGAGTGGGAGGGGCGGAGAGAGAGGGGGACAGAATCTGAAGCAGGCTCCAAGCTGTCAGCACAGTGCCCAAAGCAGGGCTCAAACTCATGAGCTGTGAGATCATGACCTGAGCTGAAGTTGGATGTTTGAGCCACCCAGGTGCTCCATCAGTTTTTCACTCTTTATCAAGAGAAAAGCGTAGCAAAAGAGAGATGGGGGGACACCAGGCAGCAACCTGCCTAGCTGACAGCTGTGTCCCCTGCCGGCCGTGAGAGGGGGAGCTGCGTGTCTGATGAATTTCTGTGGAATTCCCATCTGTGTGTGTTTTGCCTCACTTTTGATCTAGATTAGAAGTCATATTCTTCTGTTTGTATAAGAGGAAAAGGAAATGCAGGCCATACGTTCTGGTTCTGAGGGCACGACTGGCCTGTAATCAAGTCGTCTACTTGCTCTGTAGGGTCACCTGATGCTAGATGCTAATGAAAACAGAGACTGTCATAGGAGTGCTTGAACACTGACAGAGCCAGTTGGTTCTGTGGGAATCCTGGGGGGTTGGGGGGAGGGCAGGGAGGGGCACACCCCAAGGGGATAGTGGCTTTGGTTTCATTTCCAGTCCTCTAGGCTAATCCAGGGTTAGGATTAAGAGTCCAAATTCCTTTCTTATCCTGTAGTCAATGACTCTCTTTATGAAATATGCTGATTGAGCCCTTTGTTTCAGCTGGTACTGTGGAAAGAAGTAGAATTGTATCATTACTAGTTAGAACCTTAGCCAATTTCTCTTTCCAAAAAAAAGAAAAGAAAAAAAAGGACACCATGTTTGAAAATCCATCTCAGGAATGTCCCCTGTGTGATTTTGTACTCCTTGCAAAAGACCTTCTTCTGGGACTCTAAATTTAGCAATTACGGTAATAAAGTGATGATCTTTATCACACCTAAGTGAGTCAGGATTATTGACAAAGAAGAGTGGCTGGGCCAGGATGTGGACTTGTGAAGAGAAGCATGTGCCTGGTGGATAGTGGCTGGCCAAGTTCCCCAGGCTGGAGATGGGCCCTGCCTCAGCAGGTGGGATGATTGACCCTTGGCAGCTGACGGGGTGTTATCTGTGAGTGAGCGAGTGTTCGGGGTTTACACTAGGGTGTAAACTAGTGTAAACTGGAGGGGAGACGAGGCTACGAGGTGTATTTGTTTCCCGGGGCTGCTGTAACAGAGCACTGCAAACTGGTGCCCTGTGCGACAACAGAAATGTGTCCTCTCAGTTCTGGGAGCTGGATGCCCGAAGGATGGGTGCCGAAAAGATGCCTGCTTTCATGCAGCCAGGAGTCTGGCCAGTTCCACCCGAACAATGAGGCTTCCATCTCCACCCCACTTATACCACAACCACATTAGCTCTTTTAACAGGAAGTCCAGATGGGGGAATGTTCAGGCAGATTTCACTAGGGCCTCAGCTCCATTTCCCTCAGCTCTGCTTGTAGCCAGGAGGCTTTTCCCTTATACCTTCTTTTCTCATTTTCAAAAACATGGCTCCCGGCAGCAACTGTGATGACATATTTCCTCCCCATTCGGTGGAAAAGGAAGATCTTTCCAACATATCGCAAGCCCTTCCCTTCTCCCTGCCTCAGACAATCCCTGGGTGTGTAGGTATGTAGCATTCGCCTCGGGAATGCTGTGCATGGCTGGCTGTAATCTGGGTCTCTGACTCTCACGGACCAAGGATGAGCCACTGTGTTGCCTTGGAGCCTGGGGGGTGAGGGTGGTGGGTGGCCACCTTCCCCTAAGACACAGGCTGGCATAAGGATTGTATTTATTGGCTAGGGCTGCTGTAACAGAGTAGTGAAGGCCATGTGATGCAACAACAGAAGAGTATTTTCTCACAATTCTGGAGGCTAGAGGTCTGAGATCAAGGTGTCAGCAAGGTTGATTTCTTCTGAAGCCTTGCTCCTTGACTTGTAGATGTCTGTCTTCTCCTCCCTCTGTTCTTGCATGGTCTTCCCTCTGGGTGTATCTTTTTCCTAATCTCTTTTTATAAAGATGCCAGTCATACTGGATGAAAGCCCACTCTCATGGCCTCATTTTAACTTAATTACCTCTTTAAAGACCCACAGTCACATTCTGAGGTACTAGGGATTAGGACTTCAACATAGGAATTTTGGGGGGAGAGGGTAACACAGAGTTCAGGCCATAACAACATGGGAAGGTAGTCTGAACAAAACAGGCTCCTTTTGGAAGGTGGAAAAGGGAAATGGATACTAGGTGTGCAGCCAAAAGGGTCTGCACTGTGGGAAGAGATAGAAAAAAATCTGGAAGCCAGGGAAAAATGCAGTGATTTCAGATAGTGACAAGTTGCTTTTCAAGAAAATGCATCAGGGGAAGGTAATGAAGAGAGACTGCTGGGGTGGCTGGGACAGCCTCTCCGAGGAGGGGACTTTTGAGCAACACCAAGTGGAAGGCTGAACAAGGAGTATTGCAGGGAGGAAGCTGCAAATCTAGGCAAGAGTGAGCTTGGCAGAGAAAGGAGGCCAGTGCGTTTGGGAGCATCACAAACAGTGGTCCAAGAGGTCGGCAGGGGCCAGACCACTCAAGACTCTAGGGATTGGGGGTTACATCCTAAGATCCAGCTGCCTTTAGAACACCACGATTATGATTGAACATGGAGTGTGTTGAATTTCCACATGGCCAAGTAACCGTAGAGGTATGTCTGTCCTGTGGACAGACACCAAACCACCTAAAACCAGCATTGGAGTGAGAAAGACCCCCTTAGTGAGCAGTGTTCTCATCTCCAGCATTAAAGACCCAGCGCTCAGGGGCACCTGGGTGGCTCAGTCAGTTGAGCGTCCAACTTCAGCTCAGGTCATGATCTCACCATTTGTGGGTTCGAGCCCTGCTTCGGGCTCTGTGCTGACAGCTCAGAACCTGGAGCTTGCTTCATACTGTCTCCCTCTCTCTCTGCCCACCCCCAGCTCATGCTTTGTCTCTCTCTTTCTCTCTCTGTCTCAAAAATAAATAAATGTTTAAAAAAAAAATTTTTTTTAAAAAGACCCAGCGCTCAACCAAGTCTGTCACCCCCTACTGGCTGAAGGCAGGAATGAAGGAAATGGTACTGTAACTTATCTTGACCCATAGCACTTGGTAGGGGTGAGGAACAGACTTCTTGTGATGGAACTTGGTGGCTTGGGTAGAGAGGACCGATGCATCCAAGATGCAGAGATCTTTGTCTTCAGAAACATGTCTGACGACTCAGCCAGCTAGAAGGGGAAGGAAGGTGAGCCATTGTGCAAGCGTCGCAGTGTGACTGTTGTGAATCCTGGCATAAGTAAGCAAGTGGACATACCATAGAGCCTGTTTTCTCCCTAAAAAATATGTCTAATGGATAAAGAAGATGTGGTATGTATCCACAATGTAATACTATTCCGTCATGAAAAGGAATGAAATCTTGCCATTTACAACAACATGGATGGAACTAGAGGATATTATGCTAGGCAAAACAAGTCAGTCAGAGAAAGATAAAATATGACTTCACTCATAAGTGAAACTTGAGAAACTCAACAGATGAACATAGGGGAGGAAGGGAAGGAAAAGTAAGATAAAAACAGAGATGGAGGCGAATCTTAAGAGACTTCTAACTACAGAACAAACAGGGCTGCTGGAGGGGTGTTGGGTCAGGGAATGGGCTAAATGGATGACCGGCATTAAGGAGGACACTTGGGGATGAGCTGGGTGTTGTATGTAAGAGATGACTAAATGGGTTCTACTCCTGAAGCCAAGACTACGCGGTGTGTTAACTAACTTGAATTTAAATTAAAAAAAAAAAAAGTCTCAAGAGCTTCCTGGAGATAAAGAACCAGATGGCTAAAATGTAATTTTTCATTTGAAGGTGGTCAGAGTCAGAAAATTCCGTCAGCCCAAGCCCAATTTTCACAAAGTCATACTGTCTCGTTTTGTAAGGCAGCAGACCTATCCGTGGCTTTGCCAATGCTCGCTTTTGGGGGGGACCCTCTTGGTGAGAGCGAGCATTGCAGGATGTGGTCTGCATTTCCCCCCAGGACTCCTCTACTGAGAACCACTGTTAAGTGCTAACTTCACACACTGGTCCTGCCCGTTCCACTGGTCTCTCTCCCCCCCACCTGTGACCTTGGCGAGCAGGCGGTGCCATGCTCATTGGACTTCAGTGCTGTTTCCACCATTGTCAAATGGATATAAGTGATATATCACTTGTAAGTGATATAAGTGAAGATCTTATCTCCCAACTTCAGCATGAAGTTTGAAAAGGACACCCGAAAGAGGCTGAGCAAAGGAGGACTGAAGGGACACAGGGTGGTCTGATGACGCCGACAGGCCGGAAGCCAGATTGTGGAAGGCACCAGAACCCTAAACAGGAAACTAGAAATGGCAATTTTAAAAACATGGCCATTAAATCCTTTAAAACTTCTCAATTTGCTGCAGCTCAACTCAGTGATGATTCACTGCTCCATGTGCACTTCCCTTGACTCAGTGGCTGCTTGTGACTACTTCAACCAACAGCATGGCAGAGGTAACCCTATGTGACTCGTGAGGCCGTAAGGCCATGCACACCTTGTTTTCTGGAACACTGTCACCAGGAACTCGGAGCCACCGTGTCAGAGATCTGATTATTCTGAAGCCGCCATGCTCTGAGGAGGCTGAGCCTCACGAAGAACCAACCCAAGGATGGCTGTGGTCATTATCAGTCTTCAAGTTTCCCAGCCAGGCCAGCCCGGTGAGTGAGTAAGTGCCCCTTCCGGTCACTGCAGCGCTGGCCCTGGAGGCTTCCTGCCTGAGGGAGATGCAGACATTGCGGAGCAAATGTAAACCGCATAAACCGTCCGTCTGTGCTCTATCTGAATTCCTGACCCACAGAATCTGTGATTGTAATACCACAATGGGATATTTTATACAGCAGTAGTAAAGATATTTTACACAGCAGAACACAAAATCAGCCTCCCCCTGGAGTGCCTGTGGTCTTTCGTTTCCTCTCTTTCCATGTCAGCATCACTGTTTCTGTCTGTGTGGATGCCTTTGTGCCCCTAAGCCAGTGTGGTCACCCTGCATCTTGCTTTACATCCTTCCTTCATTCAGACCCTCGAGCTTCTGGGTCATAGTTCCAAGCCCTGAGAAATGGGATCTCCCTGTCTCCACAAAGGATTACAGTGTTGGCAACACTTGGGCTCCACGGGTCTTTGGGCTCCATGTATTCGTGCACGTTCTGTATGCTGACATCTGCTGCTGCTGCTTTTATTTTCAGAGCACTCATCCCTCTTTGCAATGATGTCCTTTTCTTGTTTTCATGTGTATTATCTTCTCACTTGCTGAAACAAGCTCCATGTCAGGATCTCTGTGAATCTTGTCAACCACTGTATCCTAAGCAACCAACACAGTGCCTGTAACAGAGTAGACTTTCAAGAATATGGACGCCACCTATAAACCCCTGTCAGTTTTCATAGGTAGGAGTCATGAAAGTCTGCCTTTCCATCCCTGTAGTGTGAGCTTCGTAAAAGCAGAAGCGGTGGCTGGTGGAAAGTGACCCAGTCAAGGCTGGCTTCTTCATGTCTCTCCTTGGGCCACATACTCAGATTCAAGTTTACTATGACTATGCAGTGATATTTTGTTCTAGGGGCACCTGGGTGACTCAGTTGGTTAAGCGTCCGGCTCTTGGTTTTGACTCGGGTCATGATCTCATTGTTTGTGAGTTTGAACCCCGCATCAGGCTTCTTGATGACAGTGTGAAGCCTGCTTAGGATATTCTCTCTCCTTCTCTCTCTCTCTCTGCTCCTCCCCTGTATATGAGCTCGCTTGCTCGCTCGCTCTCTCTCTCTCAGAATGAATAAACTTAAAAAAAAAAATAAAGGATGACTTTTAAAAGTTACCCAAAAACTTAGCTAACTTTCCATCCCTCCTGAGTCAGTGATCCAGCTGGCCTTTCGTCTCTTGCTGGTGGCTGTGGACTGCTAGAAGCCCAGGACAGGCAGCTGGGCTTAGTTATGGAACAGCTCCACGTTCGGACCTCTGTCTCCTTCCAAATGAGGGTCTGCTGGCTGTGCAGATGTGAGAACTAGGGATAGCCCTGGGGCCTTCTTTCATTCAGGAATAGAACTGACATGCACTGTTGCAGACAGAAAGTAGGATAATCGTTATGGAGGAAACATTGACGTCAGAGGTACAAAGGGAAAAATACAAAAGACGCATGCATTTTACGGCAATACTTTTAATAGCAAAGGATCGGAAGCAACCCAAATGTCAATCCAGGGTGGTGAATAAACAATGGTATGTATGACTTCATAATGGAGCACTGGATAGGAGAACATTCTATCTAGTTCTATGGAATGATAGTCAACACATTGTTAAGGGGAAAAGAAAAGCAAGACCAAGGAAAGTGTGAAATAGTGTGCTGTCATTTATCATTTGTGTGTGTGTGTGTGTGTGTGTGTGTGTACATTTTTGGGGGGAAAGGTGACATAGGAAAAAATTATTATCCAAGACAGAAGGAGGAAATAGGTAGAGGGCACTGGGTTAGAATACAGACTTCTCAGACTATAGCTCATTCTGTGGATCTGACTTTGGGGCCATATGAATAATTTATGAAATTATAAAAAATTAAAATGAAAGTAGCAATCTCTAAAAATGTAAGCAAAACAAAGTGAATACCCATAACCCAGCTTCAGGTTTAGGACATAACTACTATTCTAAGTTATTTTAAAATAGTAATTTAACTGAACATGTCTAATGGCATAAATCATAAGGACAAAAAGAACTGCAAAAGAAACATTTTAAGTGTTTTCCATAATTATTTTTTATGACAGTTTGTCATTGTTATTCTGAGGATTTAAAACAATACGTAATTATTTTGGTGATTTTGAAAAAGGTTTTCAGAATGAGTAAAAGAAGAGCAGATATGAGATCAGAAAGGCTATAGTAAAAACCCTGTAGTTGTGAGTTGGATTGGAAGTGTCATTATAAATTCAGGTAGTTAAAAAACTAAACAAATCCAAAACTCATATTAACATAGTTCCTAGTTCTGTCCACTAACACAAAAAAATAGTCACCAAACCAATACCAGTGAGCACTCCTAATACCCAGATTTGGGTCTCTAATAGTTATTTCCCACTAAGAGAAACCAGGGATCTCTGGGAACCACTGGAGGACTTCAGGGCTGAGGCATAAAATACACAAGATGAGCTTGACACATCTTGTCATATAAGATACCTACGAAACTATCAGAGACGCTAGGGTCATCTTGATATATGACTTGATCACTAAATTGGCAACACGCTTCCTCTGGCTCCATCTGATACCAAGGTAAATACGAAGAATTTTTAAAATAAATGATGAAATCTCACCTAGATTAATTTGTATTTGGATAATGAAATATCCTTACAGTTCAGCTGGTGTTTAGGTTTTAACTTGAATGGCCGCCTCCACCCCATTCATGCCCAGGCAGTGTTTTCTTCAGTTACCTGTAGGGCATTGCCCCTCGGCTCCTACATCAGAAGTACAAGGCCCTGTGGGGCGGCTGGGTGGCTCAGCAGGTTCAGCATCCGACTCTTGGCTTCTGCTCAGGTCATGGTCTCACAGTTGTGGGATCAGGCCCCATGTCAAGCTCCACAGCTGACAGTGTTGAGCCTGCTTGGGATTGTCTCTCTCTCCCTCTCTCTCTCCCTCCCTCTCTCTCTGCACACTCTCTCTCCCTCTCTCTTTCTCTCCCTCTGTCTCTGCACACTCTCTCTCCCTCTCTCAAATAATAAATTTTTAAAAATTAAAAAAAAAGTAGAAGGCTCTGGGATCAATGTAAATGCAAGCATTTTCTTAAACTCACCATAGCCAGATGTTGCCTTACCAATCTCTCCTTTGGCCAAGCAAAATTTCTATTGGTGGAGCAATCCCAAGGTCACCTCCATGTTTTCTTTCTTCTTCATTTATCCCAGTGGGTCTAGCCTAGACAGGAGGAGAGCCAGGTATCCCTTCCTAGAAGGAACTGGGCTAACTCATGCTCAGGAACAGGCCAGGTGGGCACGGAGGAGCAACAGACTTTATTTCTTCTGTTTTAATACCAGGTTATGTTCTGAGATACGATTTCTTAAAAGAGAATTACTTCGGCAGAACTTATGCTTTAATGTTGGTTCCTTGGTCTAGAAGAATCTGCGTGGGGTTTCCAGGCCCTGCCATGGCTTTCTGATGCGAAGCCTGGCAGGCATGTCACAGAAGGGAACGCAGACGAGAACAACATGGCGGGCTGAGGCCGGAGACCCAGTCCCTGTGCCCACAGGTGCAAGGCATGATCCGGCCTCCGGCATGCAAGAGGCTTGACTGCAACAGTACGGAGGGCTGACAATCATCTCAGACACACACCATAAGCTTTTCCCTCCCCAGCTGGTTCGAACTCACAAAGCCATTATTCACCCAGCATTTTGAAAAACTGCCCATTTCCCTGTAAAGAAGACTTGAGAAAGTTAGTACATAATCTACAGGAAGAGCTTAAAGCAGAAAGAAAACTGTGATGGCAGCAGTCTGGGTCCCGGGGCTGCCCTTCGGTGCCACTCCATGGAGGAGGGTGCACAGTGCCCTAGAAACCCAGGGGCACGGGCAGGTGGGCAGGTGGGCAGGTGGGCTGGGGCAGGGCGGGGTTGGGGGGGGAGAGGTCTCTTGCAGTCAGGGCCCACAGATGAGTCTCTGAGGAAGAGAGATGAGCCCAGATGTCTGCACCGCAGGGACCCCACAGCTGCCTTAGAAGTCATAAGGGGACACAAAGATGGTGACCTTGGACACGTGGTTGGCCTGGAAGGAGCGGTCCAGGTATTCTGACATGTCCACGTCCACCTCTAGCGTCTGAGGCCCCTCCAGGGTCTGGACGAGGATCAGCTCCCCAGTTTGCCGGTCTGAGCGCTGCATCACAAAGTGGCCTCGGCTGTTCCCGCCCACGATCCCAAACCGCAGGCTGTTGGGTCCGGGCCGGCCGGGGGCGGAGGCTGTGGCCATGCGGAAGAGCGTGATGGGCGTCTTCAGGTTGGAGGGCAGAGAAAGGTAATGGAAGGAGATGGTCTTGGGCAAGTGGCGGCACGGTCTGCTCTCCATGGGGCAGGGGTTTCGCTCACACTGGCTGGAACAGAGAGGCGAAATGGAAGGAGTCAGCCTTGGGGAGACTCGGCAGGGCCTGCCCTGACCCGGCTCGCCTGCCCTCCTGCCTTCTTGCAGAGACCAGCAGAGTGGCCTTTCCCAGGCACCAGCCCCTCACCACAAGTGCTCAGAGCCACAGGCAAGTGAGTATGGCTGGCATCAGGTGTGGCCAGGGCAGAGGGGCTGCCCTGACCCACCTGTATGGATGTGCATGTGTATTTGTATATGCCGTTACTATCCTTTTCACAGAAACCTAAAGCTGGGGAGGATTAACTAGTGATGGTCCCGGGACGCAAGCCAGGTGCCCCTTCCTCATGTCCTGAGACCTCTCTCAGTAATGGGGGGATCCTGGCGGGGAGCTGGCAACACTGGAATGTGGAGCTCTATATGAATTTTCCAAACACCCAAGGTTTATTCTTAAGGAGGGAACCCTGTCTCTCCTAACCATTTGGAATCAGGATCTTGTGGAAGTGCTTCTGAAATTTCTCTGCCTTATCCAACATAAAAGACAGATGCCATTTAGTGACCCACATAATCACAGCTATGCAAGTTGAGTATCATATCTGGCTGTTAATCAGGGATGTCCCCGAAGGCTATGACATACAGTCCCTTCACTAAGTGACTTCTGAGGAAGATCATGGTACCTTCGTGCTCAGTAAATAACTGCCACTCTTCAGTGCCACTGACTTTCTCGATGCTTCTATTCTGCTGTAGCCCAAAAAGCAATTCAAGTATCTGAGCTTGTGAAGTTAATTCATTCTAAAGACAACACTAAGTTACTCTTGTGATCTCTGTTTCACAATGCACTCCGTGATAGTTGCAGTTATTCTCCTGGAAGTCTTGTCTCCCACCTTTTGAAAACAAAAAACTACTAGGTGCTAGATTACTAGAAATCAAACCTCCTGATCTGGGTGGAAAAGTAGATTAATATAATGCAGAGTGACTGGAACCTACCAGTTACTAGCCGTGTGAACATGAGGAAACGATCTTCTCCCAAATCTTTGTGACATGTCCCTGCCTCCATGTGCCCACAGTGGTCTTCCCTCCAGTGGCCCCCACCCTCAACAGTGCTGCCCCGGGGTGGCTAGAACTCAGTCATCCTCCATGTCAGCAGGGAGGGACAGTACTCCTAGCAGGGCAAACTGGGTTCTTGCTGCACAGAGCAGCAAGGGCATTAAATGTAACCACCAATGGGAAGCGGGAGCCCAGAGAAGCCAGACTTCCAGCTCCACCCCCAGCCCCCACCTTCCATCTTTCCTTGGCCATAACTGTACCTTTTCCTAAGAAGCTTGAGGAGGAATCTGACCCAGCCACCCTGGGCGGCCTGGGTGAGGGTTGTATGCGACCAGCCATGGGTGGCCCTGGCTATACTCACAAGGGAGATGTCTTCACGTAGCTCACGTTTCCGCTGCCCTCTGGGCACTCGGGGCTGACGCACTGGAAGCCTCCACCAGTGTTGATGCACATGGTCCCCCAGGGACACACGTGCTGGGGACTCACACACTCATCGACATCTGAAATAAGGGACACCCAGGGAGGGTGAGGATCCTCTGATGTCCCTTCTGTCCCATGACCACATGAAAACCCCCGACGGGCACTGGAATGTGGTGTGCTTTATAAATACCCAAAACTTATTTTTCAAATAGAAAACCCTGTCATCCTTAACTATTTGAAATCCAGCCCCTGCTGCAGAGCCCTGCCGCGGAGCTCCCTTCCCCGGAGTCCTGTCCTCTGGGTACATCGGTCACACAGATGGTAAAAGCACAGGGGTGTTACGGGTCACAGGTTACGCTTCTTTCAGATCTGCCACCTCCTCAGCCTGAGCGCCGGAAGCTCCCCTCTATGGCTATTATCAGGCCCTTCAGGAGTCCAATCTTGTGGAAAGCCTTTCTGCTCAGCCTCACCCCACCCCAAATGCAGATGTCCTCACTCTCCTTATAGGACTTATAGGACTCCTCCCCAGCTGGAGGCTGTTTCTTCCCAATCCACACAACCCTGCCTGGGCCTGTCTTCTTGAGTACTTGTGGGATGGATGGATGGAGAGATGGACGGGTGGAGGGATGGAGGGAGGGAAGGAGGGGTAGACGAATAGGGGGTGAATGGGGAGAGGGAGAAAACGAGGGATAGATGAGTGGGGGATGGATAGAGGGAGGGAGGGAGGGAGGGGGGGATGGGGGGATGGGGGGATGGAGGTGTCTTCTTCTCCAGGCCCAGGTTCCTCACTCCTCTGATCCCTGCAGCAGAGCCCCACTAGGATGTCACTGGGAAGCCACCTCTTCTCTCACGTGTCCTGTCAGCCCATGGAGAAGCCCTCTGCCTTCTCTCTTGCTCCTTCTCCCCCAATGGCTAAGAGCTGCTGTCTGGGACCAGCTCTCCCTCGAGCCCTGCAGTCACCTGCCGCTGCAGCAGCACCACTCACCCTCACAGCTCTTGCCATCGGCCAGGGTCCGGTACCCACTGGGGCAGGCGCAGCGGTAGGAACCTGGGGTGTTCACACAGGCGTGCATGCAGAGGCGGGGGCGTCCCTCCTGCCCGTAGAGCTCGCATTCATTCACATCTGGGGACAGAAGTGCCCAGTATGACCAGGAGCCATGTGGGGAACATCCACCAATCATGACCCAGGATGGCCACACCTCAATTCCCGGAGGGGATGGCCACTGCGGCTAAGTGGCTGGGCCTGGTGGGGTGGGGGAACCCCATCCCCAGCAGAACACCTGGAAGAGCAGGTGTGCTCCCCTTCCTCCCCAGCCAAGGGTCCACAGGGCTGAAGTGAGAGGTGAGAGGGACCTACAGGGTAAACCCTCGATGGGTTCCTCTAAGGCTGAAAGACTAACGGAAGGGCCCCTGCAAAGGCTGGCAGATCAGGCCGGCAGCCCAGACTATGGGCGTGGATCACAGCCCCACCTCAACGGGCCTCGTCTCTGCCTATGGAGTAAGAGGGTCTCATGTCTGCTGCTGTAACATGAGGCAGTTACACCAATGGGCCAATTCTCAGGGGCCTGGTTGGTTTGTGTGGTTTTTTAGAAGGGGCTTAGGTAATTAGGAGAGGTTAGTTATAGTGGCTGGGTTTGTAAAGCTAAATGGAGAGGGGCCCGGGGAACTGGGTCCCAGACCCCTGCACAGCTCAGGGGGCCTGTTTAGCCAGCACAAGGAAGGACTCAAGCTCCTGTCTGCCACCCACCCGCCCATGTGACTGCAGCCGGATGGAGGGGAGAAGGGAGCTGAAGGCCCTTCAAGAGGAGTGTCCGTGGTTTGGACGGCACCGTGGCTGGGCTCTGCCATGGGAGCCCGCGTGGGCTGCTCTCTCTACAGTCTGATTCTCACGATGGCCTCTAACGTCTACATCTCTGCAACCATTAGGTCAACACTCACCTAAAACGCAAAGTGGGGCTGCTTTCTGAGACTTTGCCCGGCCCCTGCGCTGGGTGCGCCTGCAGCAGGAGGGCAGCGGGCGGGAGCCCCATCCTCACTCCCCCGCCCCAGTCCCGCCCGCTTCCGGGCCGGAGCCCGCGCCTACCCTGGCAGACGCTGTCGCCCGCGGCGGCGCCGCTCAGGTGGAATCCGGCCTCGCAGCTGCAGTGCTGCGCCCGCTCCACCTGCGCACAGCGCGGCGCGCGGCTGAAGGCGGGGTCGCCGGCCACGCTGCCGTCCGGGGCGGCTGCGGGGGACAAGACACCTCGTTAGCGCTTCCTCGGGAGGAGGGAAGGAGAGACAAGTCATTCACCGAAACCCGCAGCCGCGCGGGGCCGCCCGGAGGCCCCAGCGCAGGAACGGGGTTGCATCTACTTTTTCCCTGCGAAAGGCTCAATACACCAGCATGCTAACAGTGATCCCTGGAGTTTGGGACCAGGGAATTTATTATTTTATTTTGAGAGAGCGAGAGCGCGAGCAGGGGAGGCGGGAGGGGGGGGGGGGGGGGGGGGGGGGGGGGGGGGGGGGGGGGGGGGGGGGGGGGGGGAGAGAGAGAGAGAGAGAGAGAGAGAGAGAGAGAGAGAGAGAGAGAGAGAGAGAGAGAGAGAGAGAGAGAGAGAGAGAGAGAGAGAGAGAGAGAGAGAGAGAATATCCCAAGCAGGCTCATTCAAAGGCGGGGCTCCATCCCACAAATGGTGAGATCATGACTTAAGCCAAAAATAAGTCAGAGCCTTACTGAGCCACCCAGATGCCCCTAAAACTATGGAATTTCAAACACTACTTTTGGGGGTTCTTTTTCGTTGTTTTAATTTTACACGTTTCTAAAGAATCTAAGCTTTTCGTTTTTAAACCAAGGGTATCAATTTCACACTCAGAAAAAAGAATTTTTTTAATTAGTTTTTGAAAGTTTTCAAAAAATTTACAGCTCTCCTATGGTTAGGGAGGTGGGAGAGAAATGGTGCTGAAGAGGACACACGGGGACACACACGGGGTGACTCCATTTATGCAGAGTCTTCACAGTAGTCGGATTCATAGAGAGGGAAGAATGGCTATGGGGAGGCTGGGAGGGGAAAGAAAGGGGAATCACTGTTTCAAGGGCAGACTTTCAGTTCTGCAAGAAAAAGTGGAGGTGGATGGTGGTGAGGGTTGTCTAACAATGTACATGCCCTTGATGACTCTGGCCTGTACACTTGTAGTGGTTAAAATGGTATATTTTATGTTATATGTATTTTACTACAATAGGGGGGGGAAAGAGATGAATGGATTTTTAAAAAATGTTTAGTTATTTTTGAGAGAGAGAGAGAGAGAGGCTTAACCGACTGAGGCACCCAGGCGCCCCAAAGTGAATGGATTTTAAAAAGTATTCAGAGGGGCCCCTCCGTGAGGTCATGATGTCACAGTTTGTGGGTTTGAGCCCCGTGTCGGGCTGTGTGCCGACAGCTCAGAGCCTGGAACCTGCTGCACATTTTGTGTGTATCTGTTTCTGTCCCTCTCCTGCGTGTGCACTTGCACTCGCTCTCTCTCTTTCTCAAAAATAAATAGATAGCCATTTAAAAAAATATTTATAAAAATATTCCGAGAGAGCCTCCCCCTTAGAGCTGGAAAGACACAGGCAGAGCTGATGGGAAGGAAGACTCCAGGCTGGGGGAGTAGGTGAGCGAGAACCCGGGCCTCTGCTGGGCTGTTCATGGAGACCAGGAGGGCATCTGCTGACTTCAGATGCACCTGCCCACTCCCTCCTCCCCTTCCCCGGGGAGATTCTTGTCATGGGGGAGGCTTTATATATAAAATCGCAACTGAGGAGCAACTGCCCACAGGTCCTGCTGGCATCAACCCTGCCATGGGCCACTCAGGGGCCAGGACCAGCACATTTGGGTTGAAAGAGGGCCTATTTCTTGTCCTTTCCTATTTGTAAGTAGGAGGAGAGGCGATGGGACTTCCACCAAGAGCAGCTCCCAAGACAGGAGCTGGAAGCCGGCCTCAGGGCTCTCCGGGAGGGCGGCCTCACTCTGAGAAAGCACCCGGCAAGGCTGAGTCAGCTGAACAGAACCAAGACAATAAAGCGGCAAATCTCTGAGGGCAATATTTAAAACTGGCCTTGGACTGGGTCCGATGCAAGAATATCAAGTACTGACAAAGCTCCTAGTCTCCGGACGCTAGCGCTAACCACCCGTTCCTCCTCCCCACACCGAGATTCCACTCCGACACCCAGACTACCAGACAGGACACTCCAGGGCTTCCTGGCAAAGAAAGAGGACATCGTCAGGACTTGACTTTTTAATCTAGGAAATGTTGGCTACAGCGCAGTGTGGGAGCCCTCGTAGAAACCTTATTGGATTTTCTCGCCATCTGTGAAAACAGCCACCATGTGGCCGCTAGACCTGCGAGCTAGGGACACGTTGGGACTCAAGATGCAGCTAATGAGCTCCCCACCAGTCAGATGTCTGGTTGCACAGCTCTGAGGGTACTTTGGAGCTTCTCAGGCCAAACTCCCAGTCTGGGGAGCCCTTACACTGGGGGTCAGCCCCCTACCTGGATTTTCTTGCATAAGAAGGATCAAAATTCTGGTTACACAGAAGACCTGCCTTCCATCTCAGACAACCAGCGCAGGGAACCAGGGGGATCAAGGTACAGAAAGCCCGCTCCCAGGTGGGGAACTGAGCTCCTGACACATCTGCATTTGATGACCCAGGACCAGGGGGCTCCTCTCCCTACAGTGGACTGTCCTCACCCAGCCCCACGGGGGCCATGCACCTGTCTGGGCCTGGTGCTGACAGCGGCTCCCAGTCTTCCCTGGAGGACAGATGCATTTGTACTGGTTGACTCCTTCGACACACGTCCCGCCGTTCTGACAAGGCTGGCTGGAGCATTCGCTGACATCTAGGAATAGACGGAATTTGCAAATACAAGTAACTGGGTTCTCATTCTAAAACGAACCAAACCAAAGATGGGTTCCTTTCCTATTCTTTACAGGGCAGGAAGACTGCAGCTCCCACCCCCACTCCCCCCCCCCCGCCGTCAGCACGTCAGCACGCCACAAAGCCTGCTACCCACCGGGAGCTCGCCCGGAGCTCCGCCCACAGGGGCTGGCCCGTCAGCCGGCCATGCACCACCAGCAGCACCATTTGCTAATTTACAGGGTGCACCACCGCTCGAACCCACACTGCCTCTGAGTCAAGCAGTTGTGTCCCCTTCGCAGCCAGCAGCCAGAACACCCTTTCAGGAGAGTTAGAAGATGCAGAGATGGTCTATCAGTGTCCCGAGAAGGGGAAAACGAACTCTCCCCAAATTCCCACCCAGAAGCTCTCCTGTGCTCATTTCCCGTGCAAACAAGGAAGACTAGTTGACTCTTGACATTTCCCAAGTGGTGGGAAAGGGAAATGTTCCCTGTCATACACACAGCAGTCCTGTGGGAAAGCAATCTATAGAAAGAGATACAGATTTAAGTTTAATAGGTTTCTCTCTGTGTGGTAGGAGTAGAGGCAGTTTTTCTTCAGTTACACATTTTTGTACTCTTCCATTTTCCCACAATGAAGTTTCCCACAATAAATTTTCTAATCAGAAAAAAATAATTTTTTAAAAACTCGCAGGCCACATCTGCTTGTTATGAATCCTTAAGCCCAGCCTTTTTAAAAAAAATGCTTATTTTTATTTTTGAGAGAGAGAGAGAGACAGAGTTTGAGCAGGGTAGGTGTGGAGAGAGAAGGAGACACAGAATCTGAAGCAGGCTCCAGGCTCTGAGCTGTCAGCACAGAGCCCGATGTGGGGCTCGAACTCACGGACCATGAGATCATGACCTGAATCGGTTAAGCATCAGCTGAGCCACCCAGGCACCCCTAAGCCCAGTCTTAATGCACAGAGAGCACAAGCCCTTTCTACCAAAAAGAAAGGCTTGCCAGTTCACGGAGTTGACCACAGCATCTCGGGAAAGGAAGCTGGAAACATCTCCTTGTTGGCATAGGAGCAGCATCCTTTCCTGCTGTATCTATCAGGAAGAAAGGGTGCTTTGCTCCTGATGAGAACAGCAGCCTTGGTGTGGGGGGGTTGGCTGGGATGCCGGCTTCCCTTCTGCCTCTTCAGAGCTGGGATGTTATATAGCCTATTGTATGGTTTCTGTTAGTTATGAAAAGGATTGTCCCAAATGCTGCTTGTTCTTGGGGAAGGAGCTTTCTCAGCTTCTCAGTAACCCCAGCCTGCTTGTGTTCTCCCCATACGTTCTGCTCTCAGATGACCGATCTCTAGGAATGTGTCTAGAGTGACACTGTGCACAATATGCCACAGAGCTTAGAATTCCCATTTCTTCCCATTGCCCAGCCCCAACACTACCGCCCAGCAGAGTCTGAAAGCAGGCAGACCGCTAGGCCGTGACGTTGTGGGCAGAGAGTGAAAGAGTGTGAACACGAGTAGCCTTTGGTTTGGCTCCAGTGGGACCAGCGCCATTGTCTCTCCCCTCTGGGCCTCCAGGGGAAGGGACCCGGCCTGGCTACACCCGGCGGTGGGGGTTGAGGGTGGTGGTCATCAGCTCAACAGCTCAACCCTGTGCTCCGTGTCCCCGTCTGGATCTTGTTGCCTGGGATTTTCATTACCAGACAGGCTCCGTACAGAGGTAGTTTCCTACCCTGGTGCACTGTGAGAGGCATTCCATGGCCCAGAGTCCAGTCCCGGCGCCCCACCTGTCCTGATCGAAGTCACCACATTCACATCTGTCCCAGGCTGTGCAGGGTGGCTTCAGGGCTGTAAGAGGGCACGGGCTGAGGCTGAGGAGAGACCGCCGAGCTGAAAGCATGGTGGGTGATCCTGTCGGACTGTGTTGTTTAGTGAGCACTTACTGTTTCCGGAAGCCGAGCTGCAGGTCTTACACACAGGATCTGCTCTCTTCCCTTTTATTTCTAATCCTTTCCTGTGTTCTGTCATCTTGTTTCAGATTTTCCATTTCTCCAATCACCTCATTTCTGAGGGTTTCTAGTTTTTATTTGTGCTGTCCTTTCATAGTTTTAATCTTTTTCAAATTTCTTTCAGTTTGCTTGGAAATATTCAATAATAGTTTTCATCCATTTTATGGCCATGCCTTTCTGGCATTTCCTCATCGTGGAGACTTATTCTCTCTCTCTCTCTCTCTCTCTCTCTCTCTCTCTCAACAGTTTATATGGGAATTGACAAGAGTCCTTTTCTGTGACTCATGTTTAGGGGAAACACATTCTCCTATATGGCTGGTCCAGCCTCCTGACTGTCTGCCTGGTGCTCCCGTGGCTGTTTGCAGTATGGCTTATGCTTTCTCCCCGCTGCCCCTTTTGTGCTCCTCTCCTGCTCTGCCCTGGGCCATCTCTTTGGTGTGCACTGACTTTCTTTGTTGAGCTCCATTTGGATCCTCCTCCCAGTAGAGTCTCCTCAATACCAGGCTATGTCCTGGGAGGTTTCAGGAGTTCCTGGGGCCAGCATGCTTCAGCCACCAAGTCTTCCTATTGAAAAACTAGACCAGGAAAGTCAGGACTGGGGCAGATCTTAAGAAGATTATTAGATTTAACAGAAAAAAAGAAGTCCTTTGGGCATCCAGGCTAGAAGACCAAGATACGGCGGCAGCAGATTCAGCTACAATGGAAGACAGGCATATTTAACACAGTCGAGGAAAGAAGATGTGAGCCAGGCAAGTGATGTCCAATCAGACTGGCGCCCAGTGGGAAAGCTGCACTCTTTCTGAAAGGGCAAAAACTCAGGGGGTTGCCCCAGTGCGTCCTGAGGGATAGGCTGGAGAGACGTCTGCATGAGGACCGCAGCGAGCTCCCCAAGGCACAGCATCGAGACGGCTTGGGCTCCCCGGCAACAGGGTCTACCGCTCTCTGGCCCACACAAAACAAGAGTCACACTTGGATCCCATCAGGCTTCTGGAGTTCGCTACCAGTTTTTAAGAAATCCAGAGGCCGGGGCACCTGGGTGGTTCAGCGGGTTGAGTGTCTGATTCAGCTCAGACCATAATCTCAACTTTTGTGGGTTCCAGCCCTACATCAGGCTCTGTGCCGACCACATGGGGCCTGCTTTGGATTTTCTGTTTTCCTCTCTCACTGCCCCTTCCCCTGCTCTCTCTCTAAAATAAATATTAAAAATTTAAAAAAAGAAGAAGAAATCCAGAGACCAAAGAGGTACAAACCTGTAGCTATGAGACCGGTAACACTGAGGCTGATGTGCAGCACAGTGACTGTAGCTAACACTGTGGGTTTACAGGGAAGTTGTTAAGAGAACAGATTCTCATCACAAGGGCAAAACCATTTCTTTTTGTGAGTGCGTGTCTGCACGGGGGGATGGGTGTTAACGAAACTTGGTGTGGTGATCATTTTACAATGTATGTAAGTCAGGTCATCGTGCTGCACATCTTAACGCTTAACACAGTGCTGGATGTCAATAAAACTGCAAGGAAAAAGACACAAAAAAGAAAGAGACTGGAAAATCATGTTAAATGATCCCATAGGGATGCAGTTAGCAGAATCAAGGCTGTGGGAAACAAACCATTTTCTTCAACAAATAAACCAGCAGGGGCTGAGGTGGGGTAGCAGGAGGAGGAAGAAGAAGAGCCTGTAGATTAAAAAGGCATAAGAGGGGCGCCCGAGTGGGCTCAGTCGGTTAAGCGTCTGACTTGGCTCAGGTCATGATCTCACAGTTCGTGGGATCGAGCCCCGAGTGGAACTCAGTGCTGACAGATCAACCAACTGTAACGTGTGGCTCTTATGTGGATCCTGGTTCAACCAAAGTGTTAATGACATGTGAGACAGCTGGAGAAATTTTCACCCTAACTAGATATGTAAAGACAGTAAGGAATCTGCTATATTTGAGTGCGTGAGGATCATTACACCATTCCTTCTACTTCTGTGCATTTGAAATTTTCCATAGCGAAAATTGTATTAAGATTGCTTGTCTTGGCATTATTTATGATTTTAAAAAACAGGCACAATAAAGGAATAGTTCAGGAGAACGAGAATAGTTCCCTTAGGGGGAAGTGCTTTGTAATCATTAAAGGTCGCATTTTAGAAGGAAGAGTTAATGAAGACTTGCTTCCGTTCATCTCTCTCCACGGATGATGCTGGATATGTAAGACTTGCATATATACACCTAGATAAAAGTCTGGAAGGAAATTCTTGTTTGTTTGCTTGTTTTTTAACATAATCCCTCATTCATTCATTTGATCATTCGGTAAATCAGCCAGCCAGTCACTCAGTAGCTACTACGTGGCTACTGTATCAGAGGAAGCTCTTTCTACTCAAATCCTTTTGAGGAAAGGACTGGTGCAGTGAAGTGTGCTCTGCCCTGACTGCAGCATCCCCTCCCCAGGCCCGACCTGGTGCCCCAGCCCTGCTTTGCCAGTTTCCTGAGGTTCCTCTATGCGGGTTCCTCCTGTCTCCCGTGCCCTCCCTTGCCCTCTGAGGTCTCAGTGCCCTGCAGGTCCTGAGCCAGGTCTTCTCTCTGGACCGGCGCCCTCTCCTCCGTCTGTGGATGTAAACACACATTCTCTCCCTCCCTCCCACCCTGCAGCTGACTTCTGTGTTGGGAAAGACAGTCTCGGGCAGTCTTTGGAGCCCCACATGGCTGAATAAGAACAGGCCTTGGGCCTGGACTGCTTTCTTAACATGAGGCAAAGAGCCCACGGCCTGTGCAGGGCTCACCACAGTCTGGGGGAGACTTCCTTCCCTGTTTCAGGCTTCACGAGTGTTGTGCTTATGTGTGTATGTCAATGGCCCTCAGCTCTCAACCTTTCAGACTCCATGGGAACGGGTTGGGGGTCCTTCCCCTGCAGCACGAGGAGGGCACACACCTGGGAACTGCCCCGTGTCAGCTGCTGAGGGACACCAGCCGGCCACACTGGACTGGCGCCCACTACATAAGGCATCAGAGAGGTCCTCCCCGTTCCTGCCCCCATCATCTTTCTCCTCAGCCCCTTCCTAGGTCCCTTCAAGGGCACCAACCACACATCCCCGTTTCTTTACCTTTGCATTCGCCTCTCTGATTTGCTTACTTCTACCTCAGCAGGTGAGCCCCGTGAGGTTGGGTGTGTCTCTTAGACTCAGCGTGAATCCCTAGCACTTGGTGCAATCTTTTGTACATAGCTGATGCTCAATGGAAATCGACTGAATGGATGAATAAAGGTTAAAAAGGGGGGGTTTTTTAAAGCCTTGGTGGCTCACTTGGTTAAGCGCGACTCTTGATTTCGGCTCAGGTCCTGATCTCATGGGCACAAGACTGAGACAGAGCCCCGCGTTGGGATTCTCTCTCCCTCTCTCTCTCTGCTCCTCCCCCGCTTCCACTTTTTTTCCTCTCTTTCTCAAAATAAACAAACATTTTTTTAAGGTGGGGGAAGGGGGTGACTACCAAAAACAATTCTTTATCCCCAGCATAGGAGTAAGGGAAAAAGTTATTTATTTCTCTCAGATTTTTTCTTTGGTTACCGATGTTGTCAAAGCAACAAAGCCTGTGGCTAGGATTCTCCCAATTCAGAAAACTTCAAATCTTAAAAACATACCCTTCCAAGAAAGAAAGGAAAAAAGGGAAATAATCCAGGAAGCTAAATGGCTGCTTTCCATTCTGGAGCTCTGAGCCTACCTCTGCCCAACAGGCTTTTTAATGGCAGGATTATGTGTAATTTCCTTCTATGCCAAGTTGGGTTCATGACCTTCTTTCCGAGCAGCTGACTGTGGATGGGGTGAGGGGCAATTATTAAAGAGCTGCTAAATCTTTCAATGTCTCTCACATTTTGGGTCTTGAAATGACTCCTCTGTGATTAAGAAGATTCTTTTCCTTCTGTGGTCACAACACAATGACCACAGGACTACGCATATGGGAAATGAAGCGAATGCATGGGTCACTAAAATTCTAGGGTCACTGTGAGGTGTGTGTGTGTGTGTGTGTGTGTGTGTGTGTGTGTGTGTCACTGGATTTGTGAACCCCAGCCCGTGGCCTGCCCACACTGTTAATACAAGAGGTCACCAAACAACAGATCAAGGCTCTATTTCTCCTTCTTGACAGGCTTGGGTGGCATCACTCTGAGGCTCTTACTGTAGACGGCATCCATCAATCAAACAAATTCCTGCTGGGGACAGAAGTGTCCACACAAGCACCCTCTGCTAGCCAGAGTTGAGCCCTGGGCAGTGACAGATCAGAGTTTTCTTTCCCGCCACCACAGCATGAGCCCCCATGCCTCGTTTGCACTTGAACAGATGAAAAATCCATCCGAGATCTCTGTGGGGGCTGGAGACAATCTTTCCCAGGCTTTAGATAGTAAATGTGGCCCCAGTAGAGGTCCAGTGTAGGTTGCACCAAGCAGTCCTCAGGCATGGAGGTCAGGGAAGGACAGATGGCCAGGAAGGAGGCTGAGGGAAAGGGGAGATGAAGAACACACGGCAGATCTGGAATGAGGTAAGTGAGCTCATGGGTGAGAGTCAGGAGGTGCACTGCTGGACGGTGAGGGGGGCCAGCAGACTTGCTGGCCACACTTGGCATTGGTCCTCCACGGAAAGTCTGATCCCCACGTCTCAGGAAGGGAGGCTGCTCAGAGCGGCTCGTTGCCCTTCTCTCTGGAGGGCCTTGCCCAGCCTTCCCACAACGTCAGTGCAGGGGTGAGTGAGCATGTGCGGGTATGCCTCACCCGGCCAGCGCGGACACTCAGTCAGGTCATGGCCTGACTGTTGGCTTGTGGCAGGCAGCCATTCTGATTGGTGAGGGCCTAAAATGCATCCGTGCATCAAATTTTTCCAGATCTTTTCTGCTTCTGGCAGTCCCAAGAACCAGTCAAGTGGTGTTTGTCAAAATTTAATGTCAGAATCATATTAAAAATGTAGATTTCCAAAGTCCCAGCTATAAAGATCTCACCCAACTCAATGGGTCTTTGGGGGCCTCAGAGCCTGCCTTTTATAAAAGCTTCCTCGGTGATGCCAGAGCACCTTAAAGTTGGAGAACCCTGGCACCCAAGTCATGATACAGCAGGACGCTCTTTCCCACTGAGGGGCCTGCCGCAGGAAGGCCGGGCATGGTTACGTAATTAGGACGTGCAAGCTCAAGATGGAGCCAGCAGATACACCCAGGATCCCCTGCGGAGACACCCCGGCCAAGCTGCTAAGGTGGGGCTGGGCTGCAGGGAGCATTCTTGCCAAGCCCCTCTGCGCCCCTTTGCTCTAGCTGTTCCTTGTGACTGTGTTCCCGAACCTCTGATGTTTCTTGCTCATTTGCCCACCAATGCATTCTGCCAGCGATCTCTTCTGATGAACGTGACTTTTAATTTAAACTGTGTGGTGCTCACTGTAAATGCCTATCACTACTGAGGACAGAATGTGTGGACAATACCCGAGCAAGACAGAAAACTGCACCAGGGCAAAACGTGTTTCTGCGCCCAGCACTGCTGGGAGAGTGGGCTGGCACGGCCCTCCTAAAGAGCAGCATGGCAATGCTTGGTTCGAAGGAAGTGAGCACACAGCCGGCTTGCTGCACCCCCAACTCCAAACCCAGAGAGACAGCTTGGAGACAAAGGGGAGATCTGAAGACCCTGCCAGCACCACTGATGGCGGTGGGGATGTGACTGCCACCTGGGCACACATGGTCGGGGGCGTGCTCAGGTATGACGTAGGGGCACCTCACAGAGGATGACGCGGCCATCGGAGCACCTGAGTGCCACCAGAAAGAAACCAAACAGGGCCGTCATTCAATCCGTAAGTTAAAAATACAGACACTCAAAGCCATGACAATAGATGTCACTGTGTTCTCACCTCTGCTGCCATAGTTTATCACCCATAAGATGCGTACCCTCCATAGAGACTTTTCAGGGTCAAGGGCAAATCCAGATACTGGCATTTTCCCTGGTGTGTTTGCCTGTCACATGGCTTGTATTTCTTGGCTGGTTCCCAGCTAGGTCTGAGAGCTGGTACCTGTGATCAACCATAAAAGCATCTATATTTCCCAAGAGATAGGAAATAGAAGTCCAAATCCACAAATGTGGTTCTGGTTGCCCTGGGCTCCACAGGTCAATCCACACCATCTGTGTTTAGAGATGACATATTTTCTAATGTTCCTTTATGTGTTCAAGCTCTTTATGCATTCAAAGTCCTCTCTACAGTGCCCTTGACAACATACTAATTTATGTAGTGTGCATTTCCCTTTCAACTCTTGGGCTAAAATCAGGGACATTCTGCCCCAGCACATGTCCTATGAGGCCTGTTCTAAGATCAACTAGTGTTCATGACTTTCTAACCATAGACGTTTGAAAAGCCCAGAGATCACGCATGCCAAGTCCGATTTCCCCTACAATCAAGAAAATACTGCTGCCGAGCTAAGCACAGAGAGAAGAGAAACCTTTTCATGCCTGCCCTCCATCCCAGTGGTCTCTCCTGGAGCTGGTCTACACCAAGTCCCAAAGCAGGCACAAAAGACACCCGGGAACTTCCTTAGCCCTACAGGTCATCAACGGCTTTGCAAACTGCAGCCCAAGAACATCGTAAGAGCCCATCACCAGCATTCAGAACAGAATGAGGTGTTGAGGCGCATAGACTCTGGGGTCAGAGTGTCTGGGAGAGAATCACTTTGGCCTGCTCCCCACCACCCCAGCTGTGTGGTCTTGGACAAGTTCCTCCACCTCTCTGTGCCTCAATTTCCCCATATGCAAAATGAGACTAAATTGTTGAGAGGGTTCGGCAGCGCTCACACGGACCAGCCCAGGCCTGGCGTGGAGGGGATGCATCAGGCCATAGAATATGTTGGCCTCTACTCTGCAGAGGAGAATGGTGGAGGAATCAGGCACACTGTGTCTCCCCAGCTGAGCCTGGCCCAGGGAGGCGGGAAGCAGGGGCCATACCTCTGCAGTGGGGCTGCTCCCCCGTCCAGGTGCCATTGGGAAGACACACCACGCTGCTGGGCCCAACCAGCCGGAAGCCGGGGTTGCAGGTAAAGTGGACTTCATGATCCACCAAGTACTTGCTTCCAAACTTCCTGCCGTCCGGAGGGGCGCTCAGTGCAGGGCAGGAGACTGTGAGGACAAAAAGGAGGACCGCGGTCACTCAACCTCAGCTGAGTTGCAACGTCTCGGTTACAAGGCTTCTCACCTTCAGGTGCTCCCGTGCCTTCTCCAGGCTGTGTGCTCTGCTGGACATTTTTAATGCTGTGTCTCATAGAACCCTCCAAGCACTCGCAGGCCTGCGTGATGCGTGCCCACTCAGTGAAAGAGGAGCTGGGGCCTCAGAGACATTGAGTACTGTGTGCAGGGCCTCGCAGCGGTTGGGGGTGTGGTCAGGGCTGAGACCCGCCCCCCCCGCCCCCCGCCCAGGTGTGGCTGCCCACCCACTCCTCCTGCCTTCCTGGAGCTCTAGCCTCACTGGGTTTCCTAGGCCTCCTAAATAGGCTGGGATCAAGCCCACCTCTAGGCCTTGGCTTTTGCTCTTTTCTCAGCCCAGAATGTTCTTTCCCCAGAACTTCCCCTCTGTGGCTCCTTCTCACTCTTTAGGTCTCAGCTCCAATGCCACTCCCTCCCTGGCCACCTTGCTTAGCTAAACCCCCCCAGGCGTTCTCTACCCCATCGGCTCACTTTGTTTTCTTCTTAGCATGTATAATTGTTGGAGTTGGCTTCTGGATGTATTTGTGTCCATGTTTGTTGTCAGTCTTCTCCCTCCAAATGCAGCTTGAGAGGGCTGGCACCTTGCCTAGCCTTGCCTCCCTGACAGGCCCCCAGCATCAGCCAGTGCCTGACACAGTGAGTGCCCAATAAATAATTCTTGAACAAATGAACTAAAGAAAAATTATTTACTGAATGCTTACCATGTGCCTGTGCCAGGCACAATATCAGGCGCTTGGTATATGAACAAAACAGACAAAATTCAGCTCTCAGGAAGCCCCCTTCTAACAGGGGCGACCATGGATAACCAAGGTCCATAAGCAGCAGCCACAGTGTGATAAGAAGTGGTAGGTGTCACACAGAAGATAAAGCTGGGGAGTAGTATTGGGGTCGCCAGAGGAGGGGTCCAATCATGAATGCGGTGGTCAGGGTAGGTCTCATTGGGGCAGAGCTGAAGAAAGGAAGCCATAACCATGCAGATACCTGGGAAGGACAGAGGGAACAAGCCAGTGCAAAGGCCCTGTGGTGGACATGGAAGGGATGTCAAGGAGAGCACAGCGGCTGCAGTGGAGAGGACTCACTAGAAAGCAGTTGGGGATGAAGTTAGAGAGACAACAAGGAGTTAGAGAGGGTTTGAGGTGAGGCATGAAGTGGCTGATTTCCACATTTAAAGCAGCAGCCAGCTGCAGCCCGGGGAGCATGAAGGGCCGGGTGTGAGGGAGGAAAGAGTGGAGGCACAGCCTTGGCATGAAGGTGGCGTCACCAAGGCGGGAGCTGGGAGCAGAGAAAGGCGGTTTGAACACTGGCTGTGCTGTGAAGGCAGAATTAAGGAAGGATTTTCTGCTTTAGAAGGAAATTCCAAGTGTCATTGGTGAAAATGCTCTTTGGGTTTTCGAGAGACAGGAGAGAAGCTGTTGCTTCAGCCGTGCAGGCTGCAGGGACTGAGAGAGAATCACACAGCGTCTGCCATGATGGGCACAGCTGCCCACACGTCCCCTCTGCGTCCTTCCTGAGCAGCTGCGGCGGACCGGCCCGGGCGGGCGGGCAGAAGCTGGCCCCTCAAAGCACCCTCAGTGCCCTGGCTTACCGGGGGACCACTGCCACAGCACTTTCCTTTAGGAAACCCTCACCTTGACACCCAGTGGTAATAACCTTGAGAGATGGAAGCGAGTGTGAGTTCACATCCCAAGGCTCAGGAGCTCCTAGGCTGCTGCCTCAGTCTGTGCAAATAAATGACTTTATAGTTCTTTTACAGTATCAACTACTCTATTGTGCTGAAAGGGATATCATATGCCTTAGAGGAAAGGAATAGGGTCTCTTTGGGGATGAGAAATCTTTAAAATCCTCAAAACCCAGGGGTGCTGGCATGGCTTAGTCAGTTAAGCATCCGACTCTTGATTTCAGCCCGGGTCATGATCTCACAGTTCCTGGGTTCAAGCCTTGTGTTGGGCTCTACACTGACAGCGAGAAACCTGCTTGGGATTCTCTTTCTCCTCTCCTACCTCCCCCCTTGCATGCACACACTCGTGCTCTGTCTCTCTCTCTCTCTCTCTCTCTCAAAATAAAGAAATAAGCATTAAACACACACACACACACACACACACACACACACACACACATGCACACACGCATGGCCTGTAGAAGACTCTGGAAGAAAAATCCTCAAAATAGAAAAACTACCTGCTGGAACAACTCACAGGTAAATCGTACCTGAGTAGATGCAACAGTACCTGGCACACAGTAGGTGCTCAATAAGTTTAGTGGAATTAATAAATGGGTACAGATTGATTAAAAATCAATTTGCAGTCACTTCTCAAATGGGAGCCAAAGGCCTCTTGTTATGAGCATGATGTGGTGAGTCTCCAGGGCCGCAGGGCCCTCCCTGTGCCTTCTGGAACGAGGTTACTGTGGGAGGCATGAGATGGGCAGTGAGCAACCCCAGAGACTGGGGGCATGAATGCAACAAGGCTGCCTGGAGAGGCCCTGAAGCTGATGGGCTGTGATGTTCCCCAGAAAGAAGGCTGGGGAAGGACGAGGGAGAGTCTTAGAAGCCAGAAAGAGGAAGGCCAGGAAATCTCCAGGACTAGAAATTATTCTTCCTGACTCCCAGCAAACGCCCTTAAAAAAAAAAAGTAAAAGACAGGGCGCCTGGGTGGCTCAGTCAGTTAAGTGTCCAACTCTTGATTTGGGCTCAGGTCATGATCTCACGGTTTGTGAGAGCCCCGCATTGAGCTCTGTGCTGACGGTGTGAAGTCTGCTAGGGATTCTCTCTCTCCCTCTCTCTCAAAATAAATGAATAAACTTTTTTTAAGTAAAAAACAAAAAAAAAGGAAAAGAGAACTTTCCTACTGCCTGCACGCTCCAGGCCCAGGCTCAGCCCCCCAGCCCCCACCCTGCAGTGGGGATCCTGACATCTGCTGGCCTCCACGTCCAGCGCATGGGAGAGACAGAATGCACTGGGGCAATATTTAAAAAGAGAATTAGCAGGGGCACCTGGTGGGTCAGTCAGTTAAGAATCTGACTCTGGCTTTTGGCTCAGGTCATGGTCTCACAGTTCGTGAGTTCAAGCCCCACATTAGGCTCTGCGCTGACAGTGCAGAGCCAACTTGGGATTCTGTCTCCCTCTCTCTCTGCCCCTCCCCTGTGCTCTCTCCTTCTCAAAAATAAATAACTCAAAAAAAAAATCTTAGAGAAAGAGAATTGGCCACTTAAAAAATAATCTTGTGTGGTTCAAGGAAGCAAGACCCTGAAGGCTCAGTAATATAACAATAGCTACATTACTATTGTAGTGTCTATTCTAGTGGACAGAGCCTCCAGTACAGGCAGGTGGTCTTATGAATTACGTCTTGCAGGATCTTCTTGGAGACTCCCACGGACCATATGGGAGCTGATCCTATGAAAGCAGAAAGGAACCGTGCAGTTGGGCATCTAACAGGAAACAAAAAATCAGATCTGGTACCTATTGCTGCTAACTTACTTCTCTTGGCCTCAGTTTCCTCGTCTGTAGTGCAAAGGGAGGACGCCCTGCCCGCCTCTGGGAGTCCGGCCATGGGCAGCCCTATCGAAGGCTGGGGCCCCAGAGTGCCTCGGAGAGCGTCAGGAGTTTGGCAGGTAGGTCTGACTCTGTACTGTGGGGCTGGAGCCGAGGAAAACAGCAGTGACTCAGTGCTGGGGAGACTCTGGACTTAGTACCGTAATCTCTGAGGAGGTAGGGAATCCAATGCCTTCCCCAGGGAACTTCACCTCACACAGTGAAGAAGGCCCTTGATAAACTGTCTGACGTGAGTAAATGACAGTAGATATTCCATAGACTCATGACTTAGAACAAACATGATGACTGGCCCCCTGACCCCTGTCAGCCTGAGGAGCGGCCGGAGGAAATCCAGTCACCCATCCAGTGGCCCCACAGTGAAAGCTGTAACTGGGACAACAGGAAAACGCCCAGTGTCTGTCAGCGTCCTACCCTCGGGGAGGGATTCTGGGAGGCCCACTGTAACCCTCACCAAACAGGACTTGCCCTCAGCAGTACCCTCTCCCCCTAACGGAGGACTCAGTTCAGAGGACTAACTGAGGCACCGAAGCCAGTGTGGGCTGGTGGACTGGCAGCAGGCATGCCACACCGGTGTGGGACGTTGTGGGGGGACATGGTGTGTGTGTTTGGGGAGGGAACTCTGTGCTTTCCATGCAGTTTTGCTGTGAACTTAAAACTGCTAGGAAAAAAATAGCCTATAAAATATATTTTTTTAAATGGAACCAACTGGAGTCTGCCTGGGTGGGGACCAGGAAGGGAAAAGCAGCTCGGGCTCTAATAGTGGTGCCTTTCGGCAATTCTGTGAGGATACTATGGAGACGAGAGCGCTGGCCTCGAACGGAAAGGTCTGAGGGGAAATGGGTGACATTCAGATGGGGGACAGGAGAGCCAACAGATGCTTTTTTTTTTTTTTTAACACCCTACCAATCAGGGTTTTATTTTTTTATTATTTTTTATTTTTTCAATGTTTATTTAATTTGAGACAGAGAGAGAGAACATGAGCAGGGGAGGGGTAGAGAGAAATGGAGACATAGAATGCCAAGCAGGCTCTAAGCCGTCCAGTGCAGAGCCCAATGTGGGGCTTGAACCCACAAACCATAAGATCATGACCAGAGCCAAAACCGAGAGTTGGATGCTTACCTGACTGAGCCACCCAGGCGCCCCCCAACCAGGGTTTTAAAATGGGGCCCTCCACAAGAGGCGAGGCAGGGAAAGGCACTGGAATCCACTTGGGGACAGGGCATGGCATGGGCGGGTGGGGATGGGGACAGAACCCACAGGTGAAGGGTTTGAGTGCCACGTGTGGCCCCAGCGGTGCAGATGTGGGGACCCACCTGGGGCGGCGTCTGGGCCCAGTCTGCTCACAGAGTTCTGCAGCGCGGCCAGCCGGCTCTTCATGCTGCGGACGCCCTCGGCGAAGCGGGTCTCCTGGCCCTTCAGCACTTGCTGCAGCTGGCGGATGGCCGTCAGGAGCTGCTGTTTGTTGAGACAGCTCTGGGGAGAGAAAAAGTCACCACCACCACCATCACTGAGGCTGCTTCGGTGCCACGCACCCGCCCTCAGCTTCCAGAAGCCCCCCAGGCCCCTGGGCCCCAAATGCCCTAGCGCTGGCTAAGCACCACGGGAGAGTGGCCTCCCAAGGCGTCCTGACATCTGGTGCTGACGAAGGGCCTGAGCACACGCATCCTAGCGCCAGATCGCTTCTCAAGAAAAACAAAACTCCTGCTTTTCAGAGCAAAGGGCAGAATTGATGATTCTAAATGACTGGGAGGTTGAATAGCAACCCAAAGTGCCTTATGATCAGTAGTCATACTTCAAAAGTACTCCCTAATCCCTCTCTCTGAATTCATGCTCTGAAATCTGGGCTTCGTGAACCTTTTGTTCTTTTTCTTTCTCTCTTGAACATTTTTTTAAAAACAGATGGATGATAAAACATAAACCAGGCAAACCAGGGATGCTCAGTGGTTCCTGTGCTTTAAAAAATGTAACAAGGCAAATAAGGAAGTAATTCAGTAGAGTTAAGGAAGCATTCGATGAAAGTCAACACCCAGTTCTGAGAGTTTTTAAAAAACGTACAAAACGGGCACCTGGGTGGCTCAGTTAGTTTAAGCATCTGGCTTTTGATTTAGGCTCAGGTCATGATCTCATGGTTTGTGAGTTTGGGCCCCACCTTGGGCTCTGTCTGCTCTGATAGTGGAGAACCTCTTTGGGACCCTCTGTCTCCCTCTCTCTCTGACCCTCCTCCACTTGTGCTCTCTCTCTCTCTCGCAAAACTAAATAAACAATTTTCAAAAATCCTAAAAAGCTTAAAAAACAGAAAAAGGTGGCACGGGCATATCATGATAAAGACTATCTAACTGAAAGCAATACCCAGCATCACACTCAGTTATAAAAATCTCAAGGTTTCCAGTCTCAATTGCCCTTTAGAGCCAGGAAATGAAAAGGAGTAAAGAAGAGGTAAACACAGTAGGACCTTGGCCTTGGGGGGAGTCACATGGGGTCCGTGCGTTCCCTCAGCCTGGCCTTGTCTAACCTGACTCATTACCCACACGGAACAAAGGTGGGCATCAAAAAGATAATCAGGGTTATCTTTCGGGATAGGCTTATGCATCATTTTGTATTTATTTATTTATTTTGTGTATTTATTTTTGAGAGAGAGCGACAGAGCATGAGTGGGGGAGGAACAGAGAGGGAGACACAGAATCTGAAGCAGGCTCCAGGCTCTGAGCTGTCAGCACAGAGCCCGACACGGGGCTCCAACCCACAAACCGTAAGATCATGACCTGAGCTGAACACATCACCTGGCACTCAACTGACTGAGCCACCCAGGCGCCCCATTTTTTATTTTATTTTTTATGCCTAATTTTTTTTTTCTACAATGAGGACTGGACTGGTTTTATAATTTTTAATAATTTTCTCAAAGGCTGCAGGGCGGCTGGGAGTCACGTGGCCTCTGCAGGCTGGGTGGCGTCCAGCCTCGCCGGTGGCACGCTGCCATTGTGGTGGAGACAGCTGCTGTCATTCTTTCAGGGCAGCCGCCAGGCCACGGCACCTTCGGGATTTCACCAGATGACTCACTGGCCCGACTCAATGGATACTTTTGACAAAGCTAAATCCCCGGTGGCCCCTGGAACTTGTTAACTCATGGGGACTCCTTGATCTCCACCCTAACTGGGGCCTGACTGGGCCCAGCCCCAAATGCAACTGGTGGGAAGGGAGGTTTTGTTTGTTTTCCTTCTTTCTCCCCCATCGTGGTTGCTCCCATGCAGGTTCCAGGGCACCCAGGAGCGGCCTCCTGCGATCCCCTACCTGCCCAGCACTGCAGGCCATCCCCCTCAGAATGGGTTTCCCACCCCTACCTCTCCTCCCTTAAAGAAAAAAACCCACCACTTATATACTTGATCTTAGCCAAAAGGCCAAGATGTGATTAGAAGCTGATTTTATAGATGGTTTTGTGACCGGGGCACCTGGGTGGCTCAGTCGGCTGGGCGCCTGACTTCACCTCAGGTCATGATCTCACGGTTTGTGAGTTCGAGCTCCAGCACTGGGCTCTGTGCTGACAGTTCAGATTCTGATTCTGCGTGTCTCTCTCTCTCTCTCTCTCTCTCTCTCTCTCTCTCTCTTTCTCTCTGCACCTCCCTCACTCATGCTCTATCTCTCAAAAATGAATAAACATTAAAAACATTTTTTTAATTAAGAAAAAAGATGGCTTCATGACTTATGTGTTACCCTTGTGAAGTTCCTCACAGTTGACAAAGCCATTTCTACTTCAAAGAGTCCTGTTGGCTGGTAGCAAGCCTGTGAAGACCTGGGATCATCTCTATTTCATAGATGAAAATATACAAGCTGAAAATCAAGCAACAGTGCCTGAATCATGCAGCTTAGCAGCGGTAGGGCCAAAATGGGAACACTGAAGACATCCATCTCAGAGCTACCACCCCCAGGCCCCAGACCCCGGCTGCACGTGCCCCAGTGCACTGCCTTATGCCCTGTCTCATTGGCTCTTCACACATCCCTCTGTAGTGAATGGTCTTATTGATTAATTTGCACTAGAAATTGATAACTCTATGACCCGAGCCACATAACCCACAGGAGTGGAATTCTGGCTCCTGTGCAGGATTCAGGTCAGGGAACACAGGCAGTGGGGACAGGAAGTGGGACCAGAGGAAACACTCCTGACCACATTGAACCTGGCGAGCTGCTGTATCCCTCTTGTACAAGGTGGCCAGGGTCCTGACAGCTGGGAGAGGGCTCACTGGGCCCCAGCTGCCCCAGAGGATGGCTACATTCTGAAGTGAGGGAGAGGAGATCAGTGCCAAGGCCTCTGCCAGGAGCCTGGGGGGGGGGGGTTGCCATGGGGCTCTGGGAGGTAGAGAAAGGATGGCAGAGCATGTGGAGGAAAAGAGGTCCAGGTTCCACTCGGCCGCTGGGCCACTAAGTGTGTCTAACTGGCTCCTGGGTCCAGGCACAGCTGTCCTCTGCTTCTAGGGGCACTTTCCAGAGTCCTTCCCAGAACCTGCACAGTGCACAACAGGCACCAGTCTCCTCAGTGCTCACCTCACCACTCACAATGGGAAAACCTTCAAGACCAAGCACAGAAAGGCCTTATCCTGGGTGGGGAAGCCAATGGAAGGGTTTCAGGCAGACGTGTTGAGGTAAGATTTCAGAACCCCGGCCCATCCCTGCTTCCATTCTCACTGGGGCGATGCTAACAGAACAGAGTAGGTGTAACAAAGAACTTTGTGAGCCCAGAAATACACCCATGCCAATACTTATGGCCAATTAATTTATGACAAAGGAGGTAAGAACACACAATAAATGGTGCTGGGAAAACTAGACAGCCACCTGCGAAAGAATGAAACTGGATCTCTATCTCACACCATAAACAAAAACTCAAACTGGGCTAAAGACTTGAACATAAGACCAGAACCATAAAACTCCTAGAAGATAACATAGAGGGTAAGCTCCCTGGCATTGATCTTGGCAATGATTTTTTTATGGCTTTTACACCAAAAGCAAAGGCAAAAAAAGCAAAAATAAATAAGTGGGGCTACATCAAACTAAAAAAGCTCAGCACAGTAAAGAAAACCATCGACAAGATTAAAAGGCAACCTAGAGAATGGGAGAAAATATTTGCAAATCATATATCTGATTAGGTGCTAGCGTCCAAAATATAGAAAAAACTCACATAATTCAATAGCAAAAAAAAAACCCTATCTAATTAAAAATGGGCAGAGGTATCCCCAAAGGCAAGGGGATCAAGAACAAAAATGAACTGTTGGGACCTCATCAAGATAAAAAGCTTCTACACGGCAAGGGAAAAATAAAAAAACTAATAGGCAACCGACATAATGGGAAAAGAGAGTGGCAAATGGCATATCAGATAAAGGGCTAGTATCCAAAATCTACAAGGAACTCACTAAACTCCATACCTGAAAAACAAATAATCCAGTGAAGAAATGGGCAGAAGACCTAAACAGAAACTTCTCCAAAGAGGACAGATGGCCAACAGACTCATGAAATGATGCTCAGCGTTACTCAGCATCAGGGAAACACAAATCAAAACCACACTGAGATACTACCTCACGCCAGTCAGAGTGGCTACAATGAACAAATCAGGAGACTATAGATGCTGGTGAGGATGTGGAGAGACAGGCACCCTCCTACACTGTTGGTGGGAATGTAAACTGGTGCAGCCGCTCTGGAAAACAGTGTGGAGGTTCCTCAAAAAACTATCCATAGAACTCCCTTATGAC
>NC_043703.1:129271080-129290094 GCF_006229205.1 Suricata suricatta
GATGGACCTCGAGGGTGTCATGCTAAGCGAAATAAGTCAGGCGGAGAAGGACAGATACCATATGTTTGCACTCATAGGTCTAACAGGAGAAACCTAAGAGGGGACCATGGGAAGGGGAAAGTGGGGGAAAAGAGTTGGGGAGAGGGAGTGAGGCAAATCATGAGAGACTTTTGAATGCTGGGCTGAGGAAGGAGGGGGAAGGGGGTGATTGTCGTTGGGGGGGCACTTGCAAGTAAGAGCACTGGGTGTTATATGAAAACCAACTTGGCAATAAACTATTTAAATTAAAAAAATGGGCAGAGGAACTGAACAGACATTTTTCTTTTTCTTTTTTTTTTAAGTTTATTTATTTATTTTGAGAAAGAGAGAAAGAGGGCACACACACACATGCATGGGGGAGGGACAGAGACAGAGGGTGAGAGAATCCCAAGCAGACTCTGCCCTGTCAGCACATAGCCAACTGAGCCACCCAGGTGCCCCCTGAACAGACTTTTTTTTTTTCAAAGAAAGATGCACAATATCATTTATCATCAAGGAAATGCAAATCAATACCACAGTGAGATCGGCTCACACTTTCAGAAGGGCTAGGATCAACAGGATAAGAAACAAGAAGTGTTGGCAAGGATGTGGAGAAAAGGGACCATTTGTGCACTGCTGGCAGGAACATCAATGGGTGCAGCCACTGTGGAAAAGAGTATGGAGGTTCCTCAAAAAATAAAAATGGAGCTACCATCTGGTCCAGCAATTCCACTTCTGGGTGCGTGTCCGAAGGTAAAATCACTCTCTCGGAAAGACATCTGCAGCCTCACGTTTGTTGTAGCATAATTCACACTCGCCAACACGGGGCAACAACTTCAGTGCCCACCAGTGGGGGAACAGATTTTAAAATACGGTGTATGTATATACGGTGGAATATTACTCAGTCATAAGAAAATCTTGCTAGTTGAGACAATATGGATAGACCTTGAGGACATTATGCTAAGTGAAATAAGTCAGACAGAGAAAGACAAATACTACACGAACTCACTTACATGGGAGATCGAAAACACCAAACAGATTGAGGGATTGGGGGCAGCAAAGGAAGTGTGTGAAGGGGGTCAAGAGGTACAAACTTCTGGTTATAAGATAAATAAGTTCTGGGGATGTGAGTGACTATGGTGTATTTGAAAGTGGCTAACAGAGAAGGTCTTCAAAGTTCTAATCACTAGAGACAAAGAACTTGTAGCTCCGGAAGGGGATGTTCACTAAGCCTCCTGTGGTGATGATTTCACTATGTGTATGTATATAGTGAATACACACACACGCACACACCTTGTACTTGTGTGTCAATTATACTTCTATAAAACTAGAAAAGGTAAAAATAAATAAAGTTCCCAAGGAAAAAAAGAAAAGAAAAAAAAAAAGAGAAAGATCCTTGTGCTCTTGGCAAGACAGAGTGCCTGATTGGGGCCAGGGTGCCAGGGAACAGAGAGAAAGATCGCCTTTTGGCATGAGGTTTGATGGGTCTGCACAGCAGTTGCTACTAACAGGGGATTTCCTTGATCCCAAAGTGCTAGACACGGATCCCTTGAGAGCCACTCTCAGAATCTGTTGCCTGGAGTGGACTTTGGCCCAGGCGTCCCTGGGTCCATCTGCAGGGCTGGGCGATGAGGCCAGAATCCGTATAGACCAAGCCAAGGGCTCAGGAGGTCTGCATTATGGGAACAAAAGAACACTGGAGGGGGACTGAAGAGCTAAGTGTTTCTCCTTTCCAAAGAAAGAAAGAATGATTTATCATTTTGCATGATCATAGAAAGCATACTCCCTGCAAAACAATTCAAAATACCAAAAACACATAAAAACAAAGAATAAGCAAGACTCGTGATCAGAGACAACTACTGCTAACTTTCTGTCTGTTTTGAACTTGGATTAGACGCACATGCACACATACACCAGGGTCCAGCACAGGCTGGACCATGGAACGCAGGGTCTGTATCAGCTGGCTCTTCTTGACGCTGACTTGTGGCACGGCGTGCAAGTCAGAAAGCACGGTGACTCCGAGAACTTTGGGCCTCGATTTCTCTTCTGACCCCGGTGCTCTCTTCAGTCAGGGGAAGGGACTCCACTTGTCAGGTCACCTCCCCTCCCACACCCTCTACCATCTCCTACTCTGGGCTGAGAAGGGCAAAAGCACAGAAACAAGTCCTCGCTTCTTTGCAAACATAGCCCTTGGCAAGGTCGGGCTGAGGGGGCTACGAGGGCCTCCAGGGCTGGGGGGACAGGACGAAGGCCAGACTCTCAGGGGTCCCTCATCTGCATGGCAGCCTGGCCCTCCCACAGCAACGCCTGGCTTTGGGCAGACCCTTCCCATCTCAAGGTCTCAGATCCCAACTGCAAAAGACAACCACAGGCTCCACATGTCTTCTTACAGCCCTCCTCCCTCTCAGGTTGGGAAGGCTCACTAAAGCCATGACCCAGCAAAGGGCAAATCCAGATGGAGCCGGCAAGGGGAGGGTTCCACACAGGAAAGGGAGGGCATACCCCAGAAGCTGAGGAAGTCACCACGTCAGGGCCCCACTTTCAAAGGCCTCTTCCAGGGCCTCAAGGGGCCCTCATTTTTAATATTTTTCTTTTTTTAAATTTTTTGATACTTAAAAAAAATACAATTTAGAGAGAGAGAGTAAGAAGGGGAGGGGCTGGGAGGGGCCGAGAAAAAAGGTAACAGAGGATCTGAAGTGGGTTCTGTGCTAACAGCAGTGAGCCCAATATGTGGCTCAAACTCACCAACCTCAAGATCATGACCTGAGCTGAAGTCGGATGCTCAACTGACTGAGCCACCCAGGTGCTCCATTGTTAATATTTTTCTTAAGGAGATCCCCTCAAATGGTTTAAGTTTCCATCTCTTCGAAACCTTGGCTCCATGCCTGGCTTACGCCATTGACAATAAATAACGAAAAATAGTTTCCACTTCTTTGAGTTAATAATGCTTTGAAATGGTACCAAGAAGAGACATGGAGAGGAACTCTTCCATCTTTGAGGAGAAGAGACCAGGATTAACGGTGTCTGTGCTCAGACTCTTCAAATGGGTGGGCACTTTGTGTCACTCAATTCCAATGGAGGGTTTGCAGAGGGAGACATGAGCCAGTGGAAGAAATAGCAACAGAAGTCACCCTGCCTAGCTGTTCCCAAGCTGGGATGGAGGTGGCATAGATGGTTCTGGAACACACAGGCCAGTGCTGAAAGCCAGGAAGCTGGGGGCACTGGTCTGAGGGCTCTTGAAAGTAATGCGGCCACAGAACCATATTCCACACACCCTGCTCCCCCCACCCACCGCCCCGGGGAAATCTTGCCCACCTTCTCCCCAACCCATTCTCTCATAATATATATAGTGGATGATCTAATGGACGCTCATCAGAGCTTACAACACTTGCCTTTCTCTGAAACTAACCGATGTCCCAGTAGAGTTGGGCCTCTAAAGGCATTTTATACCTCAACACCCTACCTGCTGGTCCAGGAGTGAACAAAGACAAAGGCCATATGCATACCCCCCACCCCAGGTCACCCCATCACAATGCCAGAACGCAGAAGACCTGACCTTTGCCACTACATCCATGCCTTCTGGCCATCTCAGTTCAACTTACAGATGAAATTCAAGACCCAGAGCCTGCTCTCAAGGCACCTAAGGGCATGGGTGAAGCTCCAGGGGTGTGCATGGTTGGGGGTGGTCCTTGAGGCTTTTGTTCTCACATGACTTGGCTCAATGGTCTTCCTTACTTGGACAGTCTTGAGATGGTGACAATCCCCGAGGGGCACCTCGCTGACAGTAGAACCCGAGACCCCTCCAGGCGGCCACGGATGACCCCTCAGATCTCAGATGGGCCGTCTCCTGAGCTGGTTTCTTCTAAGCCACTGTTATGTGTCATGTCAGCATTTTGTTAATGGGAACACAGATGTTTTGATGCCGTTAGGTCTATGAAAGGACAGAGCACACTTGCCAAATGTGTGCCTGCTAGCCAAGGCTCGAAGCCCTCCGCGTCTGAGTCATGTCGGATCTGTGCATGTTTTTTCTCCAGAAGTTAGTTTAGAGCAAGTCAGAGGCAGGTTATAACTCCTTCACCTTCTCTCATCCCAGTGACCTCTACCCAGCACCCAAGGAAAGGAGAGAAAGTGGATGCTTCTGGGGGAAGTGAGCGAATTTTGCTTGGGGGTGGGGAGGTTGGCCAAGGCCCTAGTCTGGCTTCTCTAGAGAAACAGAACCAACAAAATGCACAACTGTGTATGCACACATCCTATTGAGAGAGACAGAGGATGGAGACAGACTTATTTTAAGGAACTGGCTCATGCAGTTGTGGGGGCTGAGAAGTCAAAATCTGCAAAGCACGTGGCAGGCTGAAGACTCAGGGAAGAGTCGATGTAGTTTGAATCCAAAGGCAGTTTGGAGACAGAATTCTGTCCATCTTGGTGGATCTTGGTCTTGTGATTGGGGCCCACCCACATCATGAAAGGCATCTGCTTTACTCAAAGTCTACTAGTTTGATCCTAATCACATCTAAAAACTACCTTCATGAAAACATCTAAATCCTAGTGTTTGACCAAACATTGTTGTGATCTAGCCAAGTGGACACATAAAATTAGCCACCCGAGTCCTCCAGCTGAAGCCTCCTTCTGGGGCTCTGGACCCCTGGGTGCTCGGGCCATCTGGGGGTTTATGCTGGCTGCCCATAATGATTCTATATTTACACCCCAATCCTCCTTCTTGTGTAGCCTTTAAAATGACCACAAGAGTGATGATGACAGAGGGAATACAGAGCCAGCACTGTCACCACACTTCACACAAGTGACGGGTTGAATTCTCACGACAACACCAGGCTGTGGGCATGTCCACTTTACACAGGTGAGGAAGCCAAGTGGTTGCCTGACCATGGTGACACATCCAGGGTTTAAACCCCAGCATGCCTTCTACAGATCCTGATGTCACAGGAGGACTGGGTCTACTTTAGAGCAGGGTCTGTGGAGAGCCACCATGAGCCCTGCCTCTGTCCATCTCCTGACTCCTCTCGTTTAACCGCAGCCCCTGGTGGACATCCTCTCAGCCCACCACTCCCCTGGCTGCTTTGCATGCTTGAGAGCAGAAAACCAGTTTCAGACAGCTGGGTACTGTCCTCTCTGAGCAGAGGCCTGAGCTCATAGATGAATCAACAAAGGAATGAATGAATGAGAGATAAAGGAATGAAGTGTGAAGTCAGGACAACCGTATTGATCTTACCACCCAAACCTGCCTTATTCATTCACCTGCCTGCTAACTGCTTGCTGCCCAGCTAACCTTTATCTAGCTGCCTTGCCAGCAGCGGGATCATCTTTAGTGAACGTGATGACCAGCGCAGCGGAGAGCTCAGCTGACACATGCACGCACACACACACGCAGGCACACACAGAACCATGCCGGACAGGCAGCCTCCGTCTCCTGCTGGAGCCACCTCGTTGTCAGGCCTTCCCTCACCTCTCCCCACAGCCGAGGACCTCAGAGCCTCAGAAATGGGGCATGTTATGCAAAAGTTAATATAGAGCATCTTTTCCTTCCTTCCTTCACGATTCCACAGATATTTACCAAGTACCCTACTTCACACCAGGCACTGCTGTAGAAAACAGAACCATCTTTATCTCAGTCAGTCCTTGCAGCTCTATTAGGTGGGCAACATTATCTCATTTTAGAGCTAGAAAAACTGAGGCTAAGGGACCCCCAGTTGGAGGATGGCACGGTGACCTTATGCATCACACTGCATCTAGCCCATCCTCTTGGAGAGCAAGTTCTGCCTCTTTCTTCAGCATATGAGAACCAGGATGAGGGTCTCAGAGAAGGCCCCCAGTCTACTGGTGGCCCCTCTCAGTTCCCTGGGCTGTCCCCTGCCACATACATAGACTCTTTAGGAATGTCCTCGCTGGGTTGTTGGTTGCTTCACTATGTGGCATACATGTGTACTCAAGTTCACACTGGACCCCGGATTTATGTGACTCATGCAATTCGACATCTGGCTTTTACCAGAAAACTGGGTATCCTGTGGTCGACTCCTCTGAAGAGGGGAAGGAGAGAGGATGGAGCGGAGGGAAGGCCTGGTCCCCACAGGCAGCTTGGGCAAAGCTAATGGGACAGATAAAATGGCTGCTTGGAGCTTGGACATGGCGGGAGATTCAGAGTCTTGGGAGTCGTTGTTCTTAGAGTAAGAATTAGCTGGGATGGTGGGAAGGCTAAATAAAAGATGTGCTATGCTTCCGGATCTTCCTACCCTTACTAGTCAACAAGCCCAAGTGTTTCTGGGCAGGTAGGCAACAGCAAGACGAGAACGATTCTGTCCTGAGCCACTGCACGTGTGTCCCACCTGCTCTCCCCATGTCCTCACCTTCCCTCCTATGATCCGTGCTTCCCAAAGACAGAGGTCAGAGGCCAGACCGCATCATATCCTTGCTTAGCCCCCAACAATGGCTCCCTGCCCATGGGAATAGGCCAATTCCCTTCCCATGGAGCTGCATGTATTTGCTTCCTACTGCTGCTATAACAAATCAACATAAACATGGCAGCTTAAAACAACAACTTATAGTTCCTGTAGGTCAGAAGTCTGACATGGGTCTCACTGAGCTAAAATCAAGGTCAGACTCACAGGTTACAGTAATAAGAATGCAGACATCTTTGGGGGCCATTATTCTGCCTACAGAGCCCTGTGTGATCAAGTCCTGCCACTGCCAACCGTGCCCAGATCGAGTGCCTTCCTCTGGCCGCTGAACTCCGGTGTTTGGGCCTCATCTGGGTTTCTCCACACACCTCGGCAAGCTTGTTTCCACCTTAGGGCTTTTGCACTGGCTATTTCCTCTGTCCAGAATATCTGCCCCTGGTCCTCAGAAGTCGGGCTCTGTCTTTCCACTTTCACTTAGAAGCCCTCTTACCAGAGAGTACCTGTCTACGAAGGGTACAGTAGCCTCCTGGCCTCCCTTCAAAACAGCACCTCATTCCAGTTATCCGCCTTCTGATACTTTTCACATTTCTCTTGTTTTTCTCTCCCTTGCTTGGTATGCTACATGATAGCAGGGCCTGTGTCTGCCTCTGCTTCCCCTCCCCTAGCACATACTGGCACTTATGATGAACCTGGTCTTTGAAAGCCATTCATTTTCTCCTTACTACAATCCTGTGAGATATATATGTCTGTTATTCTCACTGTTCATGGGAGGAAACTGAGTCATCAGAGGCAGGAACTTGCCCTAGGGCACCCAGCCAGGAAGAGTGGGAGCCAAGACCTGCTTGGGGCATGCTGCCTCCTCAAGCCCAGAAGAGCAGCTGGCCTGGCAGCAAGATTGGCGCTCAGGACAAAGTTGTTGAATGAGCACATTATCTCACCAGTTAGTAAGGGTAACGTCTGAAAAGGTAAAATCTTGAATCATGGAATCAGACAAAAGGCCTAAATTACAGGAGTCTCTGAGGTGATACTCACATGTTCAGCTGATTCTAACTTGTGTGTATGCTTTCTCACTACCATGTAAATGACTGACTGGTGTCTGATGCTTCTCTGGAAGCAGCTTTTGTTTCTTTTTTGCCTCCAATACTACGGACACCTCTCCCTGCCTTGGAACTCCGTGGTGCTTTCTCTTTCTTCCAATCAGCTGGGAAGCATCAATCCTCCCAGCTTCCTGGGCAGTGCTCCGGGTTGCAGGTCATGCTCTCTGACCCTAGCCCCTCCTGCAGAGATGGGAAACACAGCCTGAGGGGCAGAGGAAAGGGCTTCTCCTGAGCTGGCAGTGTGCCCTCCCCTTCTGTGGGGAATTCAGAGGCACTTTAACCTCTAGCATAAAGAGAAATGTTGGAGTTGTTGGCCAATCCAGAGGACAACAGTGGGGCCAACGAGCAGCTTGGGGACTTTCAGATGCCTTGAGTTGTCACCAACCTCTCCCCAGCCCTCCAGTTTTCTGATGTCATACCTCAATGTAACTTGGAAATCCATCACCAGGATGAGCTCCTTGGGCCTTTCTTCCCATTTAGCTGCCTCCCTAGGGGGATTCTGGTGCCCAGACTGCCACAGGAGCACACGTTTTCTTACATGCGGGAAAAATAATTGATTACTTCCTTGAGGTACAGAGTTCACTTACTGAAAGGGGTAGATTTGAGTCCTGTCAAAGTATAGGCACTTTTTTTTCTTTCATGAAAATGCATGTAATGGCCTAATTTTAGGTCCTAGGCAGTTACTGAGAAGCATGGAAGACTCCGGTGGAGGGGCACCGGGGTGGCTCAGTTGGTTAAGTGTACAAGCTCTGGCTCAGGTCATGATCTCACAGTTCGTGGGTTCGAGCCCCGCGTCAGGCTCTGTGCTGACAGCTCAGAGCCTGGAGGCTGCTTCTGATCTGTATTTCCCTCTCTCTGACCCTCAAAAATAAATAAAAAACATTAAAAAAAAAGACTCTGGTGGAGGGTTTGAAAGGATGTAGAAATTTCTACCCACCCAGGGAGTCTGCCCTGATGTTCTCCAAGGGCCTCAGGGCTGCACAAGCCCTGAGAAGGCTGGCGGCATCCCAGCAGTCCCACCGTTGTCCCTCTGGATCAAGGGAGTGACTGGCACTGTCAGGCTTCTGTCAACAGTCAGGAGATGGCCATTTCCTCGGGGACACGTGGAGCATGGAGAGCTGGCTGGGCAGCACGCCTGGGCGGGCACGGAGGGAGGGCTGGTGCCCCAATGGTGAGGCCATCAGCTTCACAGACCAAGATGGTTTGGTCTGCCTGGAATCAAGTGTGGTGTCAGATAGGATTCGTCGCTAGTGTGAGCAGGCCTGGCAGGGTGTAAGACTCCAGGCCAACGACCCAAGAAGGTACCGTGCTGCCCTGTCACACAGTCCTTCCCTAGCAGGCCACACCTCAGTCCTCACCGTTCACACTGTCAATACCCACCACCTCAAACTGGGGCCAGAAACTACCCTAAGGGAGCAAAGGGGGCTCCATTCCTCTCTGCAATCAGGGGTGTCCTTGACAGGACTTGAGTCCCATTCCTGAAGGTGCCTGGAGAAGGAGGGGACCACAGGAGAAAGCCCAAGATGCCAGGAAGGCTTCTCTGCCACACCTCCTCACTCTGACTGCACACGTTTGTCTAAAGACCAGACTGTGCAGGGGAAATCTCTGGGTCACTATGATGGAAAGTTTGCAGGAACAGCCAGTCCAACCCCCCCACCCCACCTCAGCCATCTACATCATTTGCAAGGAGACTGTGCTGCTTTTCCCAAAAAGATGGAAATCTCTTTTCCCACTTCTGGGATCTAGGCTGGCCTTGTGACTTGCTTGTGACTTGCCTTGGCCAAGAGAATGTAGTGGAAGCGATATACCAGTTCCAAGGCTGGATCTCGATGAGCCATGTTGTCTAGTTTCTGTATCTGATGTTTTGACATCTGGGGCCCTGCTGACTTGGGATGGACTGGCCCGCTCAGGGCTGGCGAATTCCTAGAGGCAGCAAACAACGCAACACCCTGAACACCCCCCTGCACACCTCTGATATGCAAACCGAACAATCCAGAACCATCCCCCCCTTTATCTGGCTCTTGCTCGAGTGAGACACTAACACCTCCTCTCACCCCACCACCCCGCTTAGCTCCAGGGTCAGGCATCAGCCAACTATAGGGGCAACCTAACACTGCAGCCCTGCTAAGATCAGTCAAACTAGCCAATCTCAACTTGGTTACTAGCTCCCTTACCCTGTCTCACCCTTCCATTCCTTCCTTCAGAAACTGCAATAAAGGCTTTCTAGAAGTGTCCTGTCCTATCTCTCTGCCTGTTCTCTCCTGAGGCCTCATGAGGCCTGGTGTGCCCCATCTTCTTGGGAACTGTAAATAACAAACTATCTTTTCAGTGGCAACTGTGTCCTGACTGCTGGCATCACCGTACCTGAATCAACCCCAGATCCCAGGTTCAGTTCTGAACAGTCTCAAGAAGTCTTGTGCTTCGTGCTCAGCCTCAGTGCATCATGCTCAGTCTCATCCCACTGCCACAACTGCCATGTGAGAAGGCCAGGCCAGCCTGCTGGAGGATGACAGGCTGCCTGTGGCCACTCTAGAGCAGCCAGCCCCAGCTAACCTGGCAGCTCTCCACAGACGAAGGAGGCTTCCAGTCCAGAGGGGCTGAGTCTGGAGCACATCAGCAAAACAGCCCAGCTGAGCCCAGCTCAAACTCTCACCCGGGTCCGCCAGATTCAGATACGGGGCAGCTCTTCTGAAACCAAAATCGGAGTCCTTGTCTGTTGTGATCCTGGCACCTGGGCCATCGGAGGCACCAGATACCTGTTTTGTGAGATACAGGTCCGTTCACCCCACCCCTCCACCCTCTAGCTATCTGAAAGGAAAGGGTTCCTATGAAACCCTTTGTAAGCCAAAGTGGCCTACAGCAAAGATGCAACTACCATTAATTTATAAGGAAACTGTTTTGAGCTCCCCCAGACAAAGCTCAGGTGCCCCCGGACCCAGCTTGAAGCCCTGGTGGCTGGACGCCGAGATGCTGAGTGTGGCTCCTGGGGAAGGAGCGTGGTGGCCCTGCCCTCGCTGCTCACTGCTAGACCAACTCTGACGGCTATTTCTGCTTTTTGCCTTTTTTCATAAAAGCGAAAATCCTCCCTGGATTTCTTTGGGACAGTGGAAACAGATCTTAATGTTAGGGCTTTCACAAAAGCCAAGTGGCGCAACGCAAACTCCCCAAGAGTGGAGAATCCCCGAACTCCTATTTTAGATCCGGATGCTCCATGTATCCCTGTCACGTCAGCCCATCCCCATGGATTTTTGCAGACAGCCCCGGTCAATCGTGGTGTCCTTCCACTCTGAGCTCTAAAGTGATCAACAAGCCATCTCAGCCTAGACTCCGGGCATGCATGCCTTCTCCATGCCATTCACGGCAGACCAAGGAGTAGTCTCGACTCCTCTCCTCCACCTCCCTCTCTCGACTCAGTCAGGAGGGGCCGTGGAGGGGCCAGCTGCCCTCCTCATACCTCTCTCTCTGGCCTCGCTGCCCACAGGTCTCCATGGCCCCACATGAGGTTTTTCTGCATGGCCAGTGTGGGCATACTGTGTGCTGCTGACTGCTTTCAAGGGTCAATGTCGAAAAAGGGTACTGCCTACAGTAGGACAGTGACTTGGAATGCCTCTCGAGAGCAGATTAAAACATCATTTTCTCAAGGATGCATTCAGAAAAACAAGGGACTGAGCCAAGGAAGAGGAAGACGTATGATCTATAAAACATAGACTCCAGCTCCAAAGAGCAGGCAGCCAAAGTCAGGGTCAGCCGAACTGGTGAGTACAGGCTCCCAGGGAAAGCAGCCCTGACAGAACGTGGACTAGGAAAGAGCTTCTGGAAACCACTGTGCTTACGCGTTTGACTGTGGGGAAAGGGGGAAAAACTTTAGGACGACTGAAGAATTACTTACACAAGAAAGGAAGTTAATCATAGTAGACTGTTTGGCTCTGCGGTGAACAATGGCACAAAGTATCTGTCTATTATTACAGGGGACCAATTGTTTAGAAATGTGGAGTGATCTCCGGGGCTTTTAGAGAAGTTGACTCAAGAGAGAGGACTACAGACCAAATTTTTTGAAAGCCACAAACTACCAAAAATTGCCCCAAAGAGAAAACTAACCTAAATAGTTCTGTATCTGTCAAAGAAATTGAATTTATAGTTTAAACTTTCCAGAAAAGTACGGAGGGGGGGCACCTGGGTGGCTCATCAGCTAGCTAAGCGTCTGACTTGACTTTGGCTCATGTCATGATCTCATGGTTTATGAGTTTGAGCCCCACGTCGGGCTCTGTGCTGGAGTTCAGAGCTTGGAGCCTGCTTCAGATTCTGTGTCTCCCTTTCTCTCTGTCCCTCCCCCTCTTGCACTCTGTCTGTCTCTCTCTCTCTCAAATATAAATAAACATTTAAAAAATTTTTAAGCAAAGAAAACAAAACAAAAAAATCAAAAACCTCCCAGAAATCTCCAGGCCTACATGATTTCATTGGTAAATTCTACCAAACATTTTAAGAACTGACCCAAATCCTACATAATCTCTTTCAGAAAACAGAAGAAAAAGGAACACTTCACTCATTTTATGAAGCCAGCATGACCCTGGTAACAAAACCAGACAAAGGCAGTGGAAGAAAACTATAAACCAGGGGACACCAAATGTTATCCATAGAGGTCCAGGGAAAAAACATTTTATTTTTTGAGGCCCATAGAGTCTCTGTTGCAACCTCTCAACTCTTCAATTGTAGGGCTAAAGCAGCAGCAGCAATATGTAAATGGTGGGTGTGGCCAGATTTGACCAGCAGTGGGCTGGATATGGCCCATGGGGCATAGTTTGCTGGCCCCTACTATACACCAATATCCCTAATGAACACAGACAAAAATACTCATGAAATATTACCAAGTGGAATGTAGAGGAATATAGAGAAATAAATATAAATACAGAAATAAGACCAATTAGGATTATCTAGGACAGAGGCGCCTGGGTGGCTCAGTCGGTTAGGCCTCTGACTTCAACTCAGGCTATGATCTCACACTTGTGGGTTCGAGTCCCACATCAGGCTCCAGCACAGAGCCTGGAGACTGCTTCAGATTCTGTGTCTCCCTCTCTTTCTGTCCCTCCCTGCTCATACTCTGTCTCTCTCTCTCAAAAATAAATAAAACATTAAAAAATTTTTTTAATTAAAAAAAGGATTATCTGGGACAGGAAGGCTGATTTCAGAATTAGAAAATCAATCAAAGTCATCCACCTTTTTAACAGACTGGATCATACCAATTGAAGCAGAAATAGCATGTGACAAAATTCAACAACCATTCATAATAAATACTCTGTCAAACTATGACTCAAAGGAAATCTTAACTTGACAAATGGAAATCTTAACATGACAAAAAAAAAACCCTATAGCTAGCATCACAATGGTAAAAAAAAAAAAAAAAAACTGAATGCTTTCTCCCCAAGTTCTAGAACAAGGCAAGGATGTCCATGTCCCGATCCAATATGGTACTGGAGGTTTTACTCAGTGTAATAAAGCTAAATAAATAAACCAATGGCACATAAATTGGAAAGAAGAAATAAAACTGCCCATATTCACAGATGACATAATTGGCTATATAAAAAATCTGAGAGAATCTACAAAAAAACTCTCTAATAAGCGAATTCCACAATACCACAAGATAATAAATAGGTCAACATGAAAAATCCATTAGATTTCCATATACTAGGATTATAACACTGGAAATAAAAATTTAATAAAACAATACCATTTCAAGGAGTTCCAAAAATGAAATACTTAGGTATAAATCTAACAAAGTATATTTATGTTGAAAAATTTTAAATGCTTATGAAAGAAATCAAAGACCTAGATAAATGGACTGACATATAAGTTCACAGATTGGAAGATTCGATATTGTGAAGATGCCACTTCACCCCTAATTGATCAATACATTTAATTTAATCTCAATAAAAATTCCAATAGGATTTCTTGTTTCTAAGAAATAGACAAGCTAATTCCAAAATTTTATTTTTTTAATATTTAATTTTTTTTGTTTTTGAGAGAAAGAGAGAGCATGAGTGCATGTGGCGGGAGCGGGGAAGGACAGCAAAAGAGGGAGACACAGAATCCCGAGCAGGTTCTGCAGAGCCCAATACAGGGCTCAGCTCCATCTCACCGACGGTGAGATCATGACCTGAACCGAAACCAAGAGTTAGACACTTAACTGACTAAGCCACCCTGATGCTCCTAATTCTAAAGTTTTAATGGAAAGGCAAAGAAACTAGAATAGTTGAAACACTTTTAGAAAAGAATAACAAAATCTTAAAATCTACCAGATTTTAAATCTTACTACGGAGTTAAAGTAATCAAGACAGTGTGTTACAGGCAGAAGCAATCTCATACGTGTGCCATGAACTGATTTTTGTCAAAGTTCCTGAGACGATTCAATGGCAATTGAATCATCTTCTCAACAAACGATGCTGAGACAATTGGGAATCTATATGCAAAAAGTGATCCCAATATAAAACTCACACTTTATGCAAGAATAAATTCCAAACAGGTCACAGCTAAATGTAAAAATGAAAAACTACTAAAAAAATTTAGAAGAAAACGCGGAAGAAAAGTTTCATGACCTGGGGTTGAGCAAAGAGTTCACAGACCTGACGCCAAAGGCATGATCCATAAAAATAAAAAACTGATCAGTTTAGATTCATCAAAATTTAGAACCTTTGCTCTGGGATAGGCATTCTTAAAACAAGCTACAGACTCAGAAAATATTTGCAGTTCACATATCTGAAAAAGACTTGTAATTAGAATACATAAAGAACACTCAAAACTGAACAATAAGAAATTAATCCATTTCTTAATGTTTACTTAATTTTGAGAGAGAGGAGGGAGGGAGGAGAGAGAGACAGAGAGAGAGGGAAGGAGGGTCAGAGAGAAAGGGAGACACAGGGCAGTTCCCAGGTTCTGAGCTGTCTCCACAGAGCCCGATATGAGGCTCTAACTCACAAGCCATGAGATCATGATCTGAGCTTAACTTACTGAGTCACCCAGGCACCCCAGAAATTAATCAATTTTTTAGATGCCCAGAACTTTACCCAGTAGACTACTCACAGCAAATAAGCACATGAAGAGATTCTCAATGTTATTAGTCATTAGAGAAATCGAAATCAAAACCACAGTAAGATACCACTGCATACTTAGCAGAATGACCTGTTAACAAACAAACAAACCTGAGAATACTAAGTGGTGAGGATGTAGAGTAACACAGTCTTTTATATATTGCTGTGGGAATGTAAAATGATATAACTAATATGGAATACAGATTGACAGTTTCTTACGAAGTATGCATTTGCCATATGACCCAGCAATCTCACACCTATATATCTGCCCAAGAGAAAAGAAGATTTATATTCACACACACACACACACACACACACACACACACACACACAACTGTATAGGAATGTTTATAGCAACTCCATTCAGAATCACCAAATACTGGAAATGACCATATATATCCATATGTACCATATGTGTCATTCACTTCAGTGGGCAAACCAATGCACAAACTGTGTTACACAGGGGCATCTGGGTGACCTCAGTTCAGGTCATGATCTCATGGTTTGTGGGCTTAAGCCCTGCATCATGCTCTGTGCTGATAGCTCAGAGCCTAGAGACTGCTTCGGATTCTGAGTCTCCCTCTCTCTGCCCTACCCCACTCGCATTCTGTCTCTCTCTCTCTCTCTCTCTCAAAAACAAACAAACACAAAATTTAAATAAAACTGGCATACCTACACCATGGAATATGACTGTTATAGCATTAGCAAAACAACTATGCAGACTAGAATAACATGGAAGAGTCTTAAATGCATAATGCTAAATTTAAAACGCCAGACTCAAAAGGCGATGCACTTGTTGATTCCATTTACATGATTCCATGGAGAAGACAGAACCCCAGTGATGAAGGACAGGTCAGTTCTGGGCTGATGGAACAGTGTCCGGACTGCGGTGGTGGTTACCACATATAGAATATAGCTCTCTGGTAAAAATCAGGAAATGTATACCAAACACATTTTTTTAAATCATTGAACTGTAAAAAGCAAATGGGAGAAGGTAACCAAAAGAACCTTCACAAAGAGAAGTTTTGGGCAAGGGGAAGCCTTCTGAACCACCCCACAGGCACGGAGGAGGCTGAGACCCTGCCCTCCTTACTCACCTAGGGCTTCAGTGGGGAGGAGACGTGAGGGGTTTGTTACATGTTTCCCTTTCTTGTCTCCCCAGCGAAGCTGTTTCCCTTCTAGTGGGAAGGCCACAGAGCCAGCAGTGGTTTTAAGAAAGGGCCCCCACCTGTGGGATCCCCACACTGCTCAACCTGCCCTCCTAGCCCACGACCACCTGCTCCCATCCAGCTAATCACAAAAACCCTGCAACGTGACTCAGGACAGATGCGCTGACAAGAGGGACACAATTGAAAAGCCCTGGGGACCGCAGGAGAGGGGACGATGCTGTCCATCGCCATGACACTGGTGCTCCCGACTCTTGCAGAAAGCAGCCTCCCCCCACCCCCCCCCCCCGTAACACACACACACACACACACACACACACACACACACACACACACACCCTCTCACATGCTCACATGAAGATATACCACAGGTACTCACGCACATACACACCATCGCAAATACAATCACCATTCACACAGACACGGTCGCAGTCACAGGCACAGTCACACAGGCAGGTGCACACTCACTCAAAAACACACACCATCACCTAACGTAACAATGTGAGCACATTTCCTGGTAAACAGAGGAAGCCCAGACAGGGCTGTGCACTGCCGCCCTGAGGAATTCCTGCCGCCTCTAGCTGGAGGTCCGTGGGTGGCCGTGTGCCCCACCAGTCTCCTCTGTGGCATAGTCCCATGGGTGTGCCATCCATTCTCCAAACACCAGCCCAGTCTCCACCAGCAAGAGCCCCAGGCTAATAAGGTGCTCAGATCAGGTCAACTCCAGGTACACCACGTCACCTCAGATCCTCGTGAGTCCAATCTTTTGTCCACTCTGAATTCCCCTGCCCCTGGCCCTTTCCTAGGTCTGCAGCTTTTCCTCACTGCAGCTTCAGCAGTCGGAAAGATGAGGTTCCATTGGGTTTCAGGCACCCGCTTCATTAAAATCACTAGTGACAGTTTTTAAAAATACTACGGGGCACCTGGGTAGCTCAGTTGGTTAAGTGTCCAACTTCAGCTCAGATCATGATCTCACAGTTCGTGAGTTCGAGCCCCGTGTCAGGCTCTGTGCTGACAGCTAGCTTGGAGCCTGGAGTCTGTCTTCGGATCCTGTATTTCCCTCTTTCTCTGACCCTCCCCTGCTCACACTGTCTCTCTGTCTCTCAAAAATAAATAAAAAACACTAAAAAAAATACTAATGCTGGAGCCCCAACCCAGGCCAATGGAGTTAAGATTCTCTGAGATGAGGCCAGCATAAAGATTTCTAGAAGCTTCCCAGGTGATGTGATGTGCAGCCAAGGTTTACCCAGAGACTACCCAGCTTGGTCCTGCTCAGACCAGCACCAGCATGGCCACACTCCATCCATTTTGCTGAGCTCCTGCTATGTGTGGTCCCTGGGTAAAAATCCCAGATATGGTCCTTGGCCCTGGGGCCCTATCGTGGAGAAGAGACAAAATACTCAAAATCTATCAAAAAACCCCATTACACACATGATTGATTTTATTCCAGAGCCTTTCCGAGGGCCATAATAGAACACACATGGGCAGAGAGGAGACCAGAAGCAGGGGCAGGTGCATCCGAGTAGGAGCCCTCAGAGGGGAGGGACGGGGTGTTTGAGGAGACGCTGGGGCACCTGCCCTGCCTCTGTCTCATCTTATGGGGCCTGTTGCTGTCTCTCCAGGTTACCCGGAAAACAGGTGAGACCCTGGCAGTTCCCGATGTCTGTGGCCGCTGCAGAGGCAGAAGAGTGAGCTCTCTCAGCTCTGTTCCTGGGAGATCTGGTTCTGATCCCTGCCTCACGGGGCTTTGTGAGAGGGCAAGGGTTTAAAACCTTCTGAGGGTTCCGACAGTGGGAGGCCCATAACTCTGTTGGTGGCTCCACTGTGGCCTCAGACAAGCCTTTGCTGCCTGGTGGCTCAGCGGTTGTCTGCAGTGTGCGCTGATCATTTCTGCACTGATACCAGCCTGAACTGGGTTCTCCCGCCTGGAGTCCCTTCCTGCACCCCAGGGGCTTCTCCGGGACCATGAGTGCTGCCTGTTGGGTTGGGGAATTTACACATGAAATGCGTGTCTGTGGGGAAGGGGAAAGGTCTGGAACTCAAGGAGAGGGACTGAATTTTCTCCACTCCTTCCTGGCTGTGTGACCCGGAGTAAATCACAATCTCCTGGGTGAGGCCCTCCTCCCCCAAAACGGGGATGACAGTGGTCCCCGCCTCACAAAGCTGCTCTGAGAATTAAAAGCCTGGAAGATGCTTAGCAAAGAACCTGGCAGTCATCAGGCTTTCTGCAAGCACGTGCCTCCCTTCTGCTGTGGGTTACTGTCACTACTGTGGATGGATTGTTGGGGTGGCGGCCCCCCGCTGCCCACGGGCCACGCCCATCACCAGGGGGAGGGGTCCCCAGCAGCCAGAGCCTGTCTGGTGGTTGCTGGCTCTGAATTCAGCAATTCCAGTTCCACCGTCCGAAGACTCAATTTCATCTGCATTCTTTTAATTTTAATCATCGGTTCTTACTGGTTAACAAAACAGTGAATCTAGTCAAATAAATAAATCCAGTGAGGCTCCAACAAATATAAACGGCAAGGAGAAAAAAACGAAACAGCAAGCTGCCTGTCTGTGTGGGGAGAAAAAGTGTAGCCCCAAATCTAAGGCCCCACAGGTGCGGGCCAAGGCGGCTTCAGGAACCTCCGGACCCCCTTCTGCCTGCGCAGCAGCGCAAACGCCGCTCACAAAGTCCGCGCGTTTAAAAGTCGGCAGTGGTGGGAATGAGATTTCAGTTGGAAATTTAAATGTTGGGAGCCGGAGGGAGGGACAGCCTCTAACCTAACGGGGTGTCCGGAAGCCCCCCCCCCCGGGGACCCACCGAAGCACAAGGTCTCCTACATCCCGAGGAAACCTTCCTCCAGCCCACGAGTCACCCGCGGACCGAGGCTGTCGCACGGAACGCGCAGCGGGACCAGACCCGGTCTTCCCAGGCGCCCGGCCCCGCGGTGCGTCTCAAGTGACAGATGGGGGGGAGGCGGGACCTCTCGTGAACCGCTCCGAGCCCCCAACGCAAGCCCAAGAGCGGTAAGCCCAGGTGGTCCGGCCTTGGCGTCGCGTCCCGGGCGAGGGGGCCGGCGAGAGGCGGGAGGGCACTGACCTGGGAAGCCCGCGACGCGGGGCAGGCGAGCAGCAGCAGCAGCAGCAGGAGCGCGCGGGGACAGCTGGGCACCATCTTGCCAGTGGGAACCGCTGGGCTGGGGAAGGGGGGACTCCGCCTCGATCCGGCCCACGCCGCGGCCGCCACGCGGGGTGCAGG
>NC_043703.1:129290194-129441921 GCF_006229205.1 Suricata suricatta
GAGGCCGGGCGCGACGCCGAGGACGAGCGCGGGCATCCGGAGGGCCTCGCGGCCAGTGTGTCCCACGCGCGCGCCGGGCCGTGACCCCCACCCCCGCCCTGGGCGGGGTCCCCCGACCACCCCCTTGCCCCGCTGGGGAGACTGAGGCGAACGGGAGCCTCAGCTGCCCATCCAGCTCTGCCCCACTTCGCAGCCCACTCACGAAGACCCTCCTGCACCGCCTTCAGGACCAGCCGGGAGGGAGATGGGCTTCATAAACTTGGGCTAAGTTCTCCATCTGAGTGGAGAGTGTCCTAAATCATGCTAGTGGGGAACAAGAACACACATGCACGGTGACCAAGAATCTACAGTCCTCCTAATTGATATCCTCCCCACCCCCGACCGAAGGAGAAACTCCTTTAAACCGAGGCCAGGTTATCAGAACATTGGATGCTTTGCTGAAGTCGGTGGGAAACCCCCCTGGGAAGGGCAGAAGTTAGTGGTCTGAAGTCCCCTGCATCCAGGGAGCGGTGGGGGGAACCAGATGGCCTCAGCCCCAGGCTCCTGGAAAACATTATTTAAGTTCTTGCTGGAAGAATGCTTTCAGAAGGCAACACTGCAGATGTCATGGTGCACACCAAGTCTGGCCAAGCCTCAAATCTATTTTTCCTTTTGTGCATTTCACTTAGCAGAGCCCACTGACAGCCGAAGGAATGGAACTAAGAAGACTGCAGTCTGGAAGCAAGAGCTGTGTCCCCCTGGAAGGCAGAAAAGAGAGTTGGAGCCCCACCCCCCTCCCGGGGAAGCCAGGGCATGGGGCACGCTGGCCATCTGAGCCTTCCTTATCCCAGAAATCCTACTGGGCTTCTCCCTCCACCTTCCTGCCTCAGGAAGTAGAGCCGGGCCCCTGTGATCTTATTCTGCATTCCTGGTTAAATCTTGGAGAGCACGGTAACAAATTGCTTCTCCCAGTCCAGGTAGAGGGGACCAGGTGGCAGCAGTCCAGTCCCAGGAAGCCTGTGGAAATTGTAGTTTTCTGCCCCAGTGTCTCATGTATTCGCTATTGATGCCATACGATGCCAAAGCCTGTGTTCCCCCGGGCTCCCTTCACTTAACCCTCTCTCCCCACTAATGAAAGATTTGGCTCTGGCCGCTGTGGCCATGTTTAGTATGTGTTTTATCCTACCTTGTGTTTACATGGTGACCTCCCGTGGCAGGCCAAAACTTGTCGGCCCTCTTCTGGCTGTGCAGTGGGAACCAGACGTTGGCAGAGGTAAGCAGGCATTCCTTTTTCTTCTCCTGCCCGCTGTGTGGATTCATAAAGCCGAATCTGGGCATGGTTGAGTGACTTGCCCAAGGTATGTAATCTCCAGGCCCCTCCCAGAGCTGTGCGGTTTCCCAGCACAGATGGCCTTCCACCTTTTCACTTAAATACAAGAGCATAGGATTTCAGGAATTTTAGTTATGGTACCAGAATTTTTTCTGTTTTTCTTTTCTTTTCTTATTTTTCAAGCACCTCTAAATTTTAACAGGGATTTTCCCCTGTCTTTACTAATTTCTGTTTGTTGCCCTTGTCCTATGGCCACCTTCCATGAGTTCTCTGGTGGCTGTGTGAATTAATCTTTTAAGGTCCTACTGCACCAGCAGTTACTGCTCCTTCTCTGTCCCTAACTGCCCTTGATCCACAGTGATCAAAGCAGACTCCCCCCACCCTGCCCCCAATAGCCCAGAACCCATCAGGGCTGTCTGAAAGCAGACTGTGAAAATAAGCCAAGTGTCCTATACGCAGCTACAAAAATCAACCCTTGACTTGAACAAAATGAGTCTATCCTCTATATTACCTCTTCTCTTTCCTCTATAGTTTTCAAGAGAATATTCCAGAATGTCAGGGATGGGGGGATGTCTACACATCTAACGAAAATATTTGTAAAGCTTTTTTTTAAAGTTTATTTGTTTTTTTTTTGAGAGAGAGAGGGAATGAGCGGGGGAGGGACTGAGAAGGGGACAGAGGGTCCAAAGCAGGCTCCATGCTGACAGCAGCAAGCCCAATGCAGGACTTGAGCTCATGAATCATGAGATCGTTACCTGGGCTGAAGCTGGATGCTTAACTGACTGAGCCACCCAGGCGCCCCAATGTTTGTAAAGTTTTTTGACAGAATCAATTGCCATCTACTGGGATCAGTGCTTTTGCTGATACACTTGTTCCCTGCATGGGAATGCAAAACAAGACAGGAAATTTTGCTATAGCAGTCTGGTTCACACCCAGTCAGAAGCAGTACCCAGTCTGAATCAGTCATCCCAAAGCTGTCCTGTAGGGTTCTCTGGGTCCCTCGTGGTGCCCCACACCTTGTTGCTTGCCCTATGGGGTTTCCATGTGCTTATTTTGCCTGTTGGCTTCTTCGGCTCTGTTTCTCTCCCTTTCCCACCTTCACCCCACATCTGTGATTCTAAATGTCGTCACCTCCCACTGAATACCTACAAAGGGCCTTAGGAATAAAACCCAGCATGTTAGCCTGACCCAGGATAACAGAGTAGGAACAGAAGTGGGAGATGATCTAGAAGAGGAGCAATGATGGTCAAATTCACTCTACACATATTTATTTGAGTGCCAACTCAGGGTACTGTGTGAGGTGCTATATCACACTTTCACACTACATTGAGGAAGTGTGCCAGAAGTTTCTTCTTTGAAACGATAATATGGAAAGGGGTTACAAACAAAAAGTAGATTAATTCTGTCTTTCATAGTTACCTACATAATTACCTTTACTGGTATTATTTATTGCTTCATGTGGATTCAAATTACTGTTTAGTAGTATTTCATTTCACCATGAAGGACTCCCTTTAGTATTTCTTATAGGGCAGTACTGTTAGCAAGTAATTCTGGTGTTATCTGGGAGTGTCTTTATTTTTCCTTCATTTTTTCTGAATAGTTTGCCTGGATACTGAATTCTTGGTTGACAGGTTTTTTTCCCCTCCTTTCAGTACTTTGACTATGTCATCCCATTGCCTTCTAGTCCCCATGTTTTCTGATGAAAAATCAGTTCTTAATGTTACTATCTCTTGTATGTGATGAGTCACTTCTTCCTTGTTGCTTTCAAAATTCTTAATCTTTTGATAATTTGATTATGATGTATTTCAGTATGGAGCTGTATGAGTTCATACCGCTTGGAGTTTGTTGATCTTTCTGATGGTATAGATTAATGCTTTTTGTCAAATTTGGGAGTTTCCAGCTGTCATTTCTTCAAATATTCCTTCTGCCTCTTTCCTACTTTCAGATTTCCCCATTATGCATTATTGATATGGTTGATCCACGTATCTCTGAAGCTGTGTGCATTTTTCTTTTTTTCTGTTTACTTTTTATTCCTCAGACTGAATAATCTCAGTTGACCTATGTTCAAGTTCACTGATTAATTATTCTGTCTGCTTACAACTGCTATTGAGCCTCTCTAATAAATTTTTCATTTCAGTTATTGTAATTTTCTTTTTAAATTTTTGTTTAATGTTTTTATTTATTTTTGAGAGAGAAAGAGACAGAGCACAAGTAGGAGAGAGGCAGAGGGAGAGGGAGACACAGAATCTGAAGCAGGCTGCAGGCTCTGAGCTGTCAGCACAGGGCACTGCGGGGCTCGAACCCACAAACTGCAAGATCATGACCTCAGCTGAAGTGGGCACTTAACTGACTGAACCACCCAGGTGCCCCTGTACATTTCAACAGAAGAGTATTTCTATGTACGTTCTATTTGGCTTATTTTTTTATAATTGCTATCTCCTTACTGATATTCTCTATTTGGTGAGATATTGTTCTCATACTTTATTTAGTTCTTTTGACATCGTTCCTTTAAATTATTGAAGATATTTAAAAGCTGATTTAAAGTTCTTGTCTACCAAGTACAATATCTTGTCCTTCTCAAGAACATTTTATTTTTATTTTTTTTTAATTTTTTAATGTTTATTTATTTTTGAGAGAGACAGAGACAGAGACAGAGTGCAAGCAGGGGAGGGGCAGAGAGAGAGGGAGACCCAGAATCCAAAGCAGGCTCCAGGCTCTGAGCTGTCAGCACAGAGCCTGTCATAGGACTTGAACCCACAAACCATGAGATCATGATCTGAGCTGAAGTCAGATGCTCAACCAACTCAGCCACCCAGGCACCCCTCAAGAACATTTTATATTGATTGCTTTTTCCCCCCTTACTTCTTTGCTTGTGTCATAATTATTTTGGTGAAAGCTGGACTTTTTAAGTAATGTGACATTCTGGAAATCAGATTTTATCCTCTCTCCAGAGTTTGTTGTTGCTGCTTGTTTTAATGTTTGCTTGTTTAGTGACTTCTCTGAACTAATTCTGTAACATTTGTAGTTTTTGTAATACAGGGTCACTAAAGTCTCTCAGTCATCTGGCGGTCAGCTAATTATTAGACATAGTTTTCTTTAAATTCTTGGGACCAGTAAATCCCCCAGTCTTTGTCAAGGTGCTTGTACGTACGAGGAGGCACATCTTCAACACTCATCCAGCCAATTTACCAGTCTGCCTTAGCCTTCTCTTCCTGCTTGCAGTCTTTGCTCAGCAAAGCCGTGTATATGCACATGGCCTTATAGATTGGAAATACAGAAATACATTGGAGCTTTTCTCTGGGTTTTACTTTTGAGGATTTCAGTTAGTCTGTTATTTGCTTCATTGTTATTTACTGCCTCGGGCAACTACATTAAAACACCTGACTGCAAATGCTTTTTAACAAATATTCCCAAGGAAGAGGCTTTTAACACTAGCCCAGGTCAAATAAAGGAACGCCTTTCTTGTGGTGAATTCCAAGGAACCACTAGATTAATCAAAGAATAATCTCATTTTTTTTGGAAATGAGATTTTGAAAGGTCTCCAGCTCCATCTGTTCCCTATAGTATTAGGAATGTGGGCCCTGAATTTTGAAGGCAGCTGCTGAGCCGGGAAACAGAGTAGGAGAGTGGAGCAGATAGATGATAGGAAACCTTGTCTTCTTACTGAAATTCAGGCATTATTCTGCAGTAAATGCTCCTTAGGTTGCTGCAAGACTGGTTAATTTACAGAGTTCTGAAAGTTGATTTTGAAAGTTTTTAAACAAGTTTTTCATTGTTTTTATGGAGGGACAAAGTTTCAGAGGTCCTTAGCTCCTCATTATCTCTGATGTCACCCACAGGTCATTTTCTTAAGCAAGCGGTTTGACACAAGTCAAACTTCAGTCTCTGCTGGTAGCAGAAAGCTCAGCTCCACTCTCTTAGCACTGGCCGGGCTGCACGGAGTCTGTCCCCAACACGCAGAGTACAGGATGAGCCAGTAATCCGTGAGGTATTTATACACAGGACGTGGTGCTCGCCTTCTTCGTTTCTCTCTTTCGGTAATTCTTTTGCTTTCCAGCTGCTGCGGTTCTTCTAATCTTTGTCTTCTTCCAATTCAGCAAGTAAAAGAGCAGGGTTTGTGTCTGGATTTACTCTATCTGGCAAGACCAGTGGCCTGCTATCAGTGTAAAAGCCGTAAAACATGGGGGAAATCACTTCCCTTCATCCAAGTGTCGAGGCCTTTCCTACGTCTCCCTGCCTTCTGCCTGTCTCCAGTGTCTTCAAGTAGTTCTTATTTAAATTTTGTCCAGAGTTGTTAATTTGTGGGGAAGTTTGGCCCAATAGAAGGTACTTCTCCATGATCAAAACTTGAAATCCACAAATACTAGTATATGAATTATAATACAATTCATTATTTAAAAAGCAATTTCATAGTGAAAAGGCTAGGTCATTCATTCCCTTAATAGGAATGTCTAATAATAATCCTTTGGATGCAGATACACTAATGGTCAAACTTTCTTTTTTTAAAAAAAGGGAAAGATAACATTTATGGAATATTTTATTTTTAGTAGTGCTGAAACTAGAATAGATACTCACTAATTCTCTGGACTCCATGATGCCCCAAATTAAGCAGCAGAGAATCAGAATTACAACTATGTATTGTAGAGACAGAATCTGGAGGCTGGAATGAAAGACAACAGTCGTATAAAATGATGTAGCCAGGGATCACCAAAACACAGACAGTGTATTTCAAGTTTTGATATGCGGTTTGAGCCTCCCAGGGCACTAACCTCCCTCTGACTCCAGGGATCCAGAAGTGAGAACAAATGAGGAGACAGGCTTCAGTTCTAGCCTGAGGATCTGGAGTCAATGAAGATTTCCTGGTTCCCCGCTTTCTCACCCATGAAATGATCTCAGCGGCCCCTTCCACCTTCCAGCTGCCAAGTTCGAATTCTTTTTTTTACGTTTATGTATTTATTTTGAGAGAGAGAAAGCACACCAGAGTGCGCGAGCAGGGGAGAGACAGAGAGAGAGGGAGAAAGAGAAGCCCAAGCAGGCTCCATGCTGTCAGCATAGAGCCTGACATGGGCCTCAAACTCAGGAATGATGAGATCATGACCTGAGTCACAATCAAGAGTTAGACGCTTAACCAACTGAGCCCCCTAGGCGCCCCCCAAGTTCTAATTCTGAGAGAACTGGAAATATTCCAAAATGATAACTGTTTTCCTGGGATGGTAGTGCTCTTTGTATACTTTTTTTTTTTTTTTTAAGGAAGGAGAACTTCATTAGTAGCTAAGTGGTGGGTTTTCTTGTTTTGTTTTTTACAGATCATAGGGGTTGAAAATTTTTTCCTTTAATGTTTGTTTATTTTTGAGAGACAGAGACACAGAGCATGAGCAGGGGAGGGGCAGAGAGGGAGACACAGGATGTTAAGCAGGCTCCAGGCTCTGAGCTGTCAGCACAGAGCCCGATGTGGGACTTGAACCCACAAACCGTGGGATCATGACCTGAGCCGAAGTCAGACATTCAACCGACTGAGCCACCCAGGTGCCCCATAGTGGTTTTAAAGAGCAGAACTATCATTCTACTTGGGGTAATCAGACTGAACAAATTAAAACAAGAAAAAACTTTTTAATGTTTATTTTTGTAAGAGAGGGAGGGAGACAGAGCACAAGTGGGGAGGGACAGAGAGAAAGGGAGACAGTATCTGAAGCAGGCTCCATGTAGGCTCCAAAATGTCAGCACAGAGCCTGATGTGGGGATCAAACCCACAAATCGTGAGATCATGACCTGAGCCTAAGTCGTATGCTTAATTGACTGAGCCACCCAGGTGCCCCCAGATTGAACACTTATAAAGTGAATAACTTTATCAAGATCCTGAAGCTGAGTGTCCAGAGGTGCTGGGCAAAACACATCACAGGTAAGAAACAGAAAACCTACCTCGACATTTCTGAAATATCTGTGGAAGGGAAACCTAATATAATAAAACCCTTACTGGATTTTTAAAAAGTTTCATATTTCATCTCTAAATTTGTCCAATGGCATTTGGTAACTTAATTAAAGAAAAATTTAAAGGCACGAATTACAGACCAGAACTCTTGAAAGATATTACTTTGGCACCATCTGCTGGATAGCTTGTAAATTTCTCTGTAGATAGACTCCCACTGCAGTTTCTTACTGCTTTTCCACAATGACTTAAAGGAAGTACTTACGTCTGATTTCAGTATCGTATGAGCTTATGTTAATGGGAATTTAGCTGCAAATCCACTATCACTTAAGGGGCCTAACTTGCCTGGGAAACTTGAACACATACAAATACCTCTTAGAATTTCAATTTCATGTGGGGGAGTTTATTTCAGCCGGGTCTCAGTAGCACCTAGGACCATCGCTGATGCATTCTGTGTAACTTCACTGTATGATGAAGGCCTGAGCACCAGGCACTCTAGATTCAGGACCTTAATCCCCAAGCGAGCAAACATGGACCCCCTCTCTGCCCAGGACTTTGCAGAAACCCTTCAAGGTGATTCCTAGCAGTGTTGGGCTAGCCTTCCACTTGCCAGCAGGGTGACTTCGGGCAAGTTTTCTGGCCACACTGAGTCCGTTTTCTCCTAAAACCGCTGGCTAGACCTACCTCATGGCTGCTGAGACCACAGTGGTTAACAGAGCCCGCCAGTGTGACACTCCCAGCCCTCCCTAAGCGGTCAGCAGTCATTACAACAGGCCTGCTTTTCCTCGGGGCATACTCATCTTGGCCACCCCCAAGGCTGGGAGAATTTCCAGGAATATTCTCCACATTACATTTACTTGGGGCAGGATGGTTTGTATTGATTAATGGATGAAGCTATGATCTGAGACCATGCTTGCTTCTAGATTTTCTGATATGAAACTTACCTGTGGACCATCACTTTCTACGTATTTCTCCATCTGTTTACATTAGAAAATAGAAAGGCAGGCTTTGTCTCCCCTCTCCACTGCTCCCAAGTGATCTTCGGCAGAAGCCACTGGCCGTCCACCCAAAGCCGTCCACCCAAAGAGGAGCAGGCAGGCGTGGGGCTGCTGTTTCTCAGACGCCTGGCAGTTTGTGTGGCTGTGTGGCTGTTGGCCAAAGTGATGAGCCACTTCCGGGTTTCGCCCCCCACAAAGCTTCCCAGGCTGTCCTTTCTCCTGCTGGCTGAGTGCAGATGACAGGCCGTAGGAGCTGGAGGACTCAGGAGACGGAGGTAAACTTTGGGTCCCTGAGGGGACGGTGGAGGAAGCTTGCCCCGCCCACCTCCAGGCCCATGTGGCATGACCAAGAAATAAACTTCTTTTTGTCTTAACCTTCTAAAATGTTGGAAAAAAAAATGCTATAATCAACATTTTTGTGAAGCCTTATTCTATAATTTGAATTTTTTATTAAAATTTTTTTTTAGTTTATTCATTTTTGAGACAGAATGTGAGTGGGGGAGGGCAGAGAGAGAGGAAGACACAGAATCCAAAGCAGGCTCCAGGCCCTGAGCTGACAGCTCAGTCGTGGGGCCTGGCCTGAACTCATGAACTGTGAGATCACGACCTGAGCCAAAGTTGGACACTTAACTGACTGAGCCACCCAGGAGCCCCTATAATTTGAATTTTTAAAAATATCACCAGAATTGGCAGCATTGAAAGGTTATACACACACTGAACTTTTTTCCAAAGACTGAATCAATTACATTACTATCATTAATGAGTTGTTCATCAGACTTTGAAAGATGAAACAGGTTTTATAAATATATTTGTATAGCTTTGTTAATTAAAAAAATTAGCCCTATCTTTCATTCTGCTTTTCTCAGATCATTCCTGAGGTTGAACACTTTTCCATATTTGTTAATTAGTTGTATCTCCTTTTTATTTTTTAAGACTTTGTTTATGCCCTGCCATCTGTTTGGGTCTTATTTCCTGAAGATTTATATATGTCATCTAGCAGTAATAGATACTAGAATCAATCATTCAGACTTTCAGAAAGCATTTTATTAAAAGTCGGAACAAATATTAAGGCACAAAAATGCATCAACGTTTTTAAACAAAAATCTTTGAAACGGTTTTGTTCTACATTCAAAGCAACTTCTTCCAAATTATACAATAATTTAACCGTTTTAAATAGAAAAATATAACTTTTCAAACCCCTAGATTTTTCTCCTGAAACACACGTTTTCCTAGTTTCTTAACACAGTACTGAATCCTACTTTTGTCACTTATGTACACCCGCGTGTGCAGAACTTCACCCAGTGTGTTAAACTTCTTTCTTACAAGTGTAAGGCCTGGGTTCTGTATTGCTGAATGCATGCTGTTGGTCGTACAAGACACAAGTACCAAAAACCCTAGTGATTATTAAATCTAGCACGACATCTGTCCACTTTACATAAGTCATGGAAAGCTTGTAAAGCTTAGTGCAATAGACTCGAACCCCTTTTATTTATTTATTTATTTTTAAAAGAAACTCTGCTCCCAGTGTGGGACTCGAACTCACGACCCCAAGATCAAGAGTAGCATGTTTTACTGACTGAGCCAGTTGGGCACCTCAAACTCTTTTTAAAAAAAGATACAAAAATCAATCTTATATGTACATTTTTTATACTCTCAGTCTTGACATTATAGTAGTGCAAACATGATTTACTGTATCACAGAGAAAAGTTGGTTTTCTCTAGAGGATATGAAAGATTTAATAATTATTTTCTTTCAGGAAACATAATGAAACATCATCTCTCAGGCTTAGCAATTCACATATTCATTTATTTTTCCTTATTTTTGAAATAAATGAACTATCCTTTAAAGCAGATAATTAAATCCTAATCTAACTCAAATCATGAAAATTCTCTTTGAGGCAAATTTCACACATCATATAAATCTAACATGACTTGCATAAGAACATGGAAGCACTTTGTCTAGAAACACATAAAACGGGACTCATCCTCAGATCCTTTCATCTTATTGGCCTCCCCAGAAATACACTGGTCTGATACATCGCTTCCAAAACTCTGACGACCAGTCCCTGACCACCTGGAGCAGAAGCGGGGATGAGGAGCTGTGGCCCCGGCCCTAACTTCTCCGCAGGGCCCTTCACGTGAACTACAGCTGCAGCCCCAGGGCACCCTTGTTTACAGGACCAGAGGGCCCTCCACAGGATACTCAAATCTAGATCATTAAACACCCACTGAGGACACAATTGTCATTGCACGTGACAAGAGTATATGCCCTCTGAAAACCATTTCTGATAAGGTGGTCAGGAGAGAATCCTGCTTTCTCGCGAAGATGAAGGAAGTCTGCATGTCAGCCTGTCGCTGAGCTGTACACTTCGCATCTTTTCTCTCTGCAGCTGCACAAAGCAGTGTTTCCCCCACCAACTTCCCAAGGTTATGCCAGAGGCGGTCTCCCTTGTTACCACACCCTCGGACGCCCACTCCTGCTCCCCCACATCTGCAGTTCCTGCCGACTGGAAGCCCAGGACCCTGCATTTCAAAATTTAACTGGAGTCGTATGATGAGTTGGGGGTCTGCCTATAAATCTGGGGGTGGTATTAGACAAAAACGTTGGGACCGAGAAGGCAGGGTCGCCTCCAGCCCTGCAGCAAGTGGGCCCGGGCTAAAACAGCAAAACCAGAAGGGACACAATGCTGGGAAACGTAGTAGGTAGGGGCCCATATTCACGTCAGAAACAGAAAAAAAAGGCACGGGACCCACACTGTTGGACACTCTTTTCCCAGGAAGCATGTCCCAAACGGTTCAGTGTTCCCTATCGAAAATAAATCTGAAAGTGTCTCAATAGATATTACTCCTAGAGATCTTTCTTACTAATCCCTATGAAATGAGTAAATGAGAAGTAAATTGAAAAGGGAGGCTTTTGAAAGAAAAAAAATTTTATGGCTTTATAATAAAAAAAAATAAGTTATATTTAAGTGTTTCTACTGGTTAAGACTTTAAGTGCTTCTCAAAGTTCTCTGAAGCCATTCTCAATTCACATGGTTAGAACTTCTTCAAAGAAAGATACACAAAATTCTAACTAATTCCCATCCTATATGTCCACGAGCCCTGTATCTTTGGTCATGAAAGCAGCCAAACATTCACATTTCCATCATACTACATTCAACTACCTTTCAAGTTTAGAATGTTCTGCATTAAAAAGAAATGTTCTGCATATTAAAACATAAAAAATTTCAAATCATACATTACACATGTAATATATAACAAAATGATGTATAAAACATGGTCAATGGTCATGAAATTAATAAGATTAACAGTGATGTACTGTACAGGTAAATATATGTTTCATTAGAAAATCAAATAAACCAAGATTATGTAAAGGATGTTCTAGTGTCTGTAAGGTTCACTGGTGAAGAATCTGCCAGCTTGAGGGGAGAAGGACTCCCCATGTGGCCACGTGTCTACCACGTGCCCGACACAGATTCAGCAGCAGCATGTGAACACATGGCCTGAATGAGGGGAGATCCTTGGAAGTGACCCTCAAGACCTTATTCCTGTGTACTTGTGTTCCCCTGAGCTCAGAGAGGACCCAACTCTGTGATATGATGTGCATGGTGATATTTACGAACAAGGACCTTGTGTAGACCATACGGGGACACACACACACACACACACACACACACACCCCAAAACTAACCATACAAACATGCTTATGTTCTAAGGTTGTTTTACTTAATATCAAATTACTTCAGTATAAAAGTCAAAGAATATTATTATTGCATCTAGTAACTATAAACCTAAGAGATGGAGTTGCCTCTTTACCACACGTCAGAGGAATTACATCATCTACCCCAAAGGTTAGTGAGTGGAAGAATGGTAGAAGTGTTTACATAAAAAATATTTTTAAATCTGGAATTGTCATATTTTTCAGAGAAAAGAGAGCCCAAATCCACATCCCTGCCTCCTCCCAACTAAGAGCATTCGGGCATATTTCTTTATCATAATACTTCTCTTAGATTACTTCCAAATCCAGGCAATTTGATGGACATTAAGCTGACATTTAAGAGTAGCTTAAAAGGGCTACAGAACCCTCCTACCACCTGAATTCTTAATTTTAATACACAGATTTCCAAGATAATGCAATAAAAACTTGTTGCACTAGATCAAAACAAAGCTCTCTTTCAGACTCGAGGAAGTCTTTCACCATTAACGGAGTTTCATTTATATGGGTTCCAATCACATTATCTTTTCTGAAGAGAACATTTTTTCTGCCATTTCAGATCTGGTCATGATTTCCTTTAAAAGAAAAAAAAAAAAAGATGATATACTTCCAAATGCTGATGCTCCTTCCAGAACATAACAAAATTCTCTAATCTTTCACAGTCACAATTTTGTGGGGAGCTACGTATATTTCATGATATACACAGAAGTACTAGATTCAGAAAATATACAATGGATAATCTATACTTCTAGTTATGTCTGGTCAATATCTGTTGACAAGTTCAGAAAACTTTAACTTCCTACTAGCTGAAAAACGTTTCAAGTTCAGAGTTACCAGTGAGAGGCAGAGAAGGGGCTCACGTGGATTTCTCAGGCACAGTTCATCCATGGATTTGCCTCACTTTACACAAGTCATGTATTTTGAAATTGTACTATTTATCAAATGAGTACTCTAAGTGCCCTTTAAAAAGTAATTCTCCGTACCTAATGTTGCCAAAAATTGAATTTTTTGAAGTATACAGAGTGTTAAGGGTTTTGGAATTTGTGGACACAGATTTAGAAGATCACCATTTACAAATAAAATATTTTACATCTATAAAAAAAAGTAATTCTCCATCATGTATCTTTCTGTAGAGTTCTAAATCCTGAAGTTCAGTAGCTTCGTAGCCAGGTGCGTGTCTAAGACAGCCTCCTCAAAACTTCCCACTACTGTCGGATCAACGTGCTGTGGCCGAAGTGACTTCCCTTCAGTGAGCAGAGCGGCGGCTGCTCTCCTGTTCTACAGCCACCACCTAAATTATGGCTCAGTTACCACTAACTTCCCTCTGCTGCTCCTGCCTGGAGGCTGGAGTTCCCAGGACCCATCCTCTAATTCCTACTACTTAGACTTCTTCTTGCCTTGGGCCACCCTTCAATGTCCGGATGGATCCATAACTCACTTTTCTCCTCCAAACCTTCCCAAATCCACATCCTCTATTCAAATTTCCTGCTTAGTAAATGAAAATGAGATAGAAACTCTATTGAATACCTTAGCCAAATATCTCAAGTAGAGGAGATTTAGACAAACTGCCACCTTAAAAGTATTCTAAACTCCTACCAACATACATGTTAGAAAATCACAGACTCAGAATCCATGAAAGAATTCTCCCTTCCTTTATACCAACAAGCATGTATCTTGCCCCTGTCTTCAATGAGGATCGAGCCCCTTTGAGTTTCACTGACAATCGCTTCTGGCCTTTTGGCTAAGATCAAGTGTGGAGCTCCACTGACCAATCAGTGCGGTCTTCCAGGCTGCTCCATTTGTGATCGTTTTACAAAGCAACTTTCAGAATTTCTTTCTGGAACATATTTCTAACTCTGTGAAAATAACAGCACCAAGAAAATAGGCAAAAAATATATTTTACCTCATCTGAGTCCACTAACACTGGAAGAGCTCTGAAACAAAACAAACGGGGGGCAATGTTATTAAAAGGCTAGTGAATGGACGAAGGCTGAATACGGGTGTATTCTGTGATCTGCAAGTTCTCATTCCTGGACGGACACAGCTGACGGAAGTGAACACCTAGGGTCACCACCACACACGAAGAGGAATTTTCACAGTGTTCTTCACAGCCCTCAAACTGAAAATAACCACGTGGGTAAACCGCAGTATGTTCACACAATGGAATACCATACAGCAAAGAAACTGAATGGATTATGGAGGGGTGAATCTTTTAAACTCGCACAAGTAATCGGCAGTTACAGACATCAGGACCGCAGCACCTTTCAAAAAGTGGGGTTGCGATTTAGGAGGATAAAAAGGGGTTCCTAGGACTCCAGTGATGTTTTATTGTTTTTTAAATTTTTTTTAATGTTTTGTATTTATTTTTGAGAGACAGAGAGAGACAGCACAAGCAGGGGAGGGTCAGAGAGAGAGGGAGACACAGAATCTGAAGCAGGCTCCAGGCTGTGAGGTAGCTGTCAGCACAGAGCCCGACACAGGGCTTGAACCCACAAACTGTGAGATCATGCCCTGAGCCAAAGCCGGACGCTTAACCAACTAAGCCACCCAGGCGCCCCGATGTTTTATTTTTTTCAATCTGGGTGCTAGTTACATGAGTGTGTTCGTATTACAAATTTATTGAGCTTAGGATTCTGTCCTTTGCAGAATGTGTGCTATACTTCAAAAAACTTCAGTTAAAAACTGAAATGTGAAAATAATCATAACTTCAAAATGGAAACAAGACCAGCATCAGCAAATAAATTATATGAATAATTCTAAACACAACTGACGTCCAACTATGTACTTATTTTTTTAAGTCCCTGCTATTTTATACTTTGAATAGTTAGACAAATGTCTGAGTAGTGATGTGCTATCTAATTGGAAAACCCACATCGTGTGCTTCTGTGAGAATGGAAGAGGGATGAACAAGCCTGACTGTAGTACTCATTTCAGTATGTGTATGTATATCAAATCATCATGTATACCTTCAATATATACAGTATATTAAAATAAAGAGAGGCATGCCTGGGTGGCTCAGTCAGTTAAGCGTCCAACTTCAGCTCAGGTCATGAACTCACAGATCCTGAGTTCAAGCCCCGCATTGGTCTCTGTGCTGACAGATCAGAGCCTGGAGCCTGTTTCAGATTCTGTGTCCATCTGTTTCTCCCCTGCTCTCACTCTTGTCTCCCTCTCTCAAAAATAAAGATTAAAATTTTGTTTTAAATAGAGGATGTGTAAACACATTAGGAAAGGTATTTATGGAATCAAGTACTTGTTTAATTCCCATACCATCATTACCACTGACGGGACATCTACCGGGGGTGGGGGGTGTGCTAGAGAGGATTCTAAAATGCAGCCTTTGCTTGGGAAAGATAATAGAGACAAAAAGAAAAGCCAAGCGTAGAGCCCCGCTGTGTGCTGGGCTCCCTCCCAGACAGGGAGCCTGAAGGGAAAGCCCGTGTGCCGAGCTCCCGCATGCAAGGCCCCTCCCATGAGACTCAGAGGCGCGTCACTCACAGAACAATCTACAGTGAAGGCAGAAGAAAGAGGAGCAAGAGACAAACTAGTGTGAGAAAGGGGCCAGGCTAGACTGTCTGGAATACTACTATCAAGGAACAACCAGGGAAAAAGACTGGTTTGGGGGAAATATGCACCAGAACCTGAGAGACCCAGAAGACAACTGTTGGGTGCTCAGCACTGTGTTTGGAGGTAAACACTAGCAATCTCAAAAATGCTTCCTCTGTGAGGTTAATGATTATTTAAAATTTAATAAGATGTATTCAGTGCATCGAAGAGAAAGGTGAACTCTGCTAAGCTGTCCTTTATGGCTGACCAGAGATGAGGAAAAGTCATAATCTGTTCAAACTGTCCTATGGCATGCAAATAGAATGTCATATGACACAGGGACTGTCTACATAGGAAGTGAATGGGAACAGGGAAAGGAAAAAAAAGTGTATGAAGAGGTATCCTCTCTGCCTATCCTGCTGGTTTCCACTGTGGAAACAGCTACGCGGAATTCTCGCATCAGACAGAACACTGATACTGATTAGGTCAACGTTCCCAAGGGGCTTGGTCTATACTCTACTTTGCCCACATTCATGATTTTCCTCCAAACGCTTCCCTCTCATACATCGTATTGAGGTTCCATGTGCTTAAAAAAAATGTTTTACACGTTTGAACATTTGCATAATAGAAAGCTGAAACAAAATAAAGTGATTCTAATCCTGAAAAACTTAGATCAGAAGGGGCTCGAGTTGGTTATAGGCCAAGTGGTTGTTGTAGAGTGAAAACTGAAGGAAAAGGAAAGGCCAAGGCAGGGCTGTGTTTTCCTTGTAGTCTGACATGACACTAGTCATTCGCCGATGATGGGGACTTATCAAAACACACGAGGTTCGAAAAGCACAAGATGAAGTATGAAAGTGATCTCTTCATACGACATCCTACATTTTAGACTCAAACTTTAACAAAAGATATTTACACATCTGTGAATGAAGAGGGAATATTTTCTTCCACCCACTTCAAATCTTCATCCTGCAGAAATAAATATTTATGTATTAGCATTTGCTTAGTATCACCTAAAAGCAGAATTTTAAAATACAGTGTATGTAAGATGTAAGCATTCAAATTCAAATGCATGATTCTCTTCATGTCTACACATCCCAAGAACTTGGCACTCATGCCACACAGAAATTATGCCACTATATTCTTGGTTTTCTTTTCGTTAGATGCACAGGTGGTGGTGGTGTTGTTTTTTACCATGAAAAAACAGAGTAGAAACACAGAGTTGATTTATAAGACAGAAAATAGCAAGAATATTGATTTGTATTGGTTTTTTTGCTCCCAGCATTCATTATACCTCTGAATCTGCTCAAGTTTTTATATCATGAGTTTATAATTTTTCAACAGAAAAAAATAAGAGTACAAATACTCTAATTTTACAAAAACCTATTTATTTCTATCGCTTGTATTCATGCTCATCTCTCGGCAGGAGACAAGAGAAGGAAAGCAGGTCAGCTGGGGTACCTGTTTTTTTTAACAGAAACTTGCTTATAGTTATCTCATTGGGAGAAAGAAAAATAAAAGGTATATTGAATATTTTGATTTATAATATAAAATAAATAAAAATGTTTCTTTGTAATCTACCCACCTACATGGAATACTCTGATTCAAGTATTAATTACATCTTGCTCAGCTAGAGGGACTGGCTCAGAGCAACTGAGCCAGTATGAAGAGGGGCCCCAAGTCCCTGAGTATCAGGTGGAAATAAGTCATGAGATAAGGTTTCTTTCTGGTCAAGAGCTGCCTGCACTTAATTTAGGGAAATGAGAAAGTATTCCCTTGATGTTTTGGTAAACATTGAGTTTTAAAATAAAGTGGGATATACTATATATCCCTTAAATAAAAGGAAAATATCTTAACGAATTAGAGTTTAAGAGCTCTAACACCAGATAATTAAAACTGTTGTAATTTTTTAAAAGTTTAAATCACCATAAAACTACTCAAAGAACACATTTTACAGAATTATCAACAAATATAAAAATGAGGGGCGCCTGGGTGCTCAGTTGGTTAAGCATCAGTCTTCGGCTCAGGTCATGATCTCACAGTCTGTGGGTTCAAACCCTGCATCAGGCTCTGTGCTGACAGCTCAGAGCCTGGAGCCTGCTCCAGATTCTGTGTCTCCCTCTCTCTCTGCCCCTCCCCTGCTCACACTCTCATTCTCAAAATAAAATAAAGACATAAAAAAATTTTTTTAATAAAATAAAAATGAAAAAATTTACTAAACAACAGATTAAACTGTTCTCATACATTAAAATGTATGTGTGCTTGTCAGAACATAGAAGCACACATAATTTTTATATTCTATTAGTCACAACATATACAATTATAAGAAAGCAGAATGTAAAACTATGAGAGGCATTTCCACTTTGCTTAATTAATATGCACTTAAAAACTCATCTCTACCCTCTATTTTACCATTTTATTCAAGCTTCCAGCTTTATAAAAAACGCTAATTTTGTCAACTGCAAAAGCAATAAAGTCCTTTCCTAACAGATAACAACTGTTATCTGAAATGGCCTCCAAAATCACTTTAAAATGCTGAAAAATTAATAGGCTTCTACTATAACAAAGCTTCTCAATCTTTAATGTGCATAGGAGTCATCTATGGGATCCTGTTAAAAGCAGGTTCAGATTCAGTAGGTCTGAGGTGGGCCTGAGACTACATTTCTAGCAAGTTCCCAGGTGATGTTCATGCTTCTGGTCCAAGAACAGCACTTGAGAAGCAAGGATCAACAGGAGTTACAATTGTCAGCAATACAACTAGTACTGCTACTCGGTAAAATCGATTTTCATACAAAAATCTTTCATACTAAGGTAGAAAATGTTTTCCTGACGGTCAGTGAATGTGACACAGACTCTTAAATATATGCTATACTTACAAAGTTTTCAGAAGTAGCAGGTTTAGCTGTTCCGTTGGAAACCGTTTTTGAGACTCTTAATTTTATTCCTTCAGCTACAATGAGAAACATTTTAGAGATACGTATCTAAAATTATAAAATATTATTTTCTTTCACACTTAATAACTCAACAAAGATTTATATCTACATAGATTTATATATTAATTATATATTTTTATATATGTACATATATATTTTTTTTAATATTTATCTTTGAGAGACAGAGGGAGGGGCAGAGAAAGAGGGAGACACAGAATCCGAAGCAGGCTCCAGGTCCAGGAGCTGTCAGCACAGAGCCTGACATGGGGCTCACACTTACAAGTTGTGAGATCATAACCTGAGCCGAAGTCGGACGCTTAACCGACTGAGCCACCCAGGCGCCCCTTAAAGGAGAGGTAATAGTGGAAGCTGTGGGCAGGGGGCTGGCTTTAACATAACACTTGGAGATGTAGGAGGGAAGGCAAAAATTAATAGACTTCACAAAGGTTTGCAATAACAACTAGGTTTTTAAGATGCCAGTTTGAATTCCAGTTTTAGAGGAGTTTAAACAAGCACACTTACCAACATATACATGTATTTCCTCAGGTAATTTTATTTTTAAAATTTTTTTTCTGTATTTATTTATAATAGTTTATTGTCAAATTGGTTTCCATATAACAAGTGCCCCCCTCCATGACCATCACCCCCTCCCTTCCTCCTCCTCCCCCTTCCGTCCATGGTTCGTTTTCAGTATTCAGTAATCTCCCTTGATCTGTGTCCCTCGCTCTTCCCTGCTCTCTTTCCCCCTTCCTCTCCCCATGGTCCCCTGCCAGGTCTCTCCTGTTAGACCTATGAGTGCAAACATATGGTATCTATCCTTCTCTGCCTGACTTATTTCACTTAGCATGACACCCTCAAGGTCCATCCACGTTGCTACAAATGGCCATATTTCGTTCTTTGTCATTGCCATGTGGAACTCCATTGTGTATATATACCACATCTTCTTGATCCATTCATCAGTTGATGGACATTTAGGCTCTTTCCATGATCTATCTGGCTATTGTTGACAGTGCCGCTATGAACATTGGAGTACATGTGCTCCTATGCATCAGCACTTCTGTATCCCTTGGGTAAATCCCTAGCAGTGCTATTGCTGGGTCATAGGGGAGTTCTATTGATAGTTTTTTGAGGAATCTCCACACTGTTTTCCAGAGCGGCTGCACCAGTTTACATTCCCACCAACAGTGTAGGAGGGTGCCCGTTTCTCCACACCCTCGCCAGCATCTATAGTCTTTTGATTTGTTCATTTTAGCGACTCTGACCAGTGTGAGGTGGTATCTCAGTGTGGTTTTGATTTGTGTTTCCCTGATGATGAATGACGCTGAGCATCATTTCATCACTGGGGTGCCTGGGTGGCTCAGTCAGTTAAGCGTCCAACTTCAGCTCAGGTCATTATCTAGCGGTTCATGGGTTTGAGCCTCGAGTTGGGCTCTGTGCTGACAGCTCAGAGCCTGGAACCTGCTTCAGATTCTGTGTTTCCCTCTCTCTCTCTTTGCCCCTCTCCCATTCATGCTCGCTCGCTTGCTCTCTCTCTCATGAAAAAATTTAAAAAAGAAAAAGAAAATTTCATTACTGACTTTTCTTTTGTAATTGTCTACCATAATAGAGGTTTTTGCAAATATAGTCTTTAAATTATTTTAATAGGAAAATAATGTGATGTATGTGTATCTTGCATACAAGTAAAGGTACCATACACTGGTCATTTAATAAGAAGACGTATCACTCACTTAAATTTTCAGATGTTACCATGAATTCTTCAATTTCATCATCAGAATCATCTATTAATGGCATGAAGGCATATCTACACCAAAAACAAGAAGGAATAGTGTTACCAGTGCATTTAAACCCACCCAGTTTTCAGTTTATAGCTAACAGTGTCATTTTATACAAAAATATTTACATTTTTAACATTTCTCATACATTCAAAAAACAAAAATTTAACTCTTTTACTCTCAAATTAGGAAAGATTACTACCAACAACAGTGAAACAGGAGATCCAAAACCATGCTGACAAAAGCATAACTGGATAAGATCTTTCTGGAAAGCAGTTCTGCTATCTACAATGTTTGGGGAAGGGGATTTTCTGTACATTTTTCTCCATGTCAGGTTTACCCTCCTTGCCCACTACTTGTTAAGTCCTCCCCTAACAAAAGATAAACTGCGAATCTGGTGAAAATAAAGCATACTGACTGAGCCACATTTACTAAGTCCAACAGCATTCAGAAAGCATTGCTGATAGTAACAACAATCCTAGAAACAACGTGCCTAATAATTATGGACTGCTTCTATAAATTATGCTACATTCATATTATGGAATGCTACAGAGCCATTAAAAATAATGTGGTAGATCTTGGGGTGCCTGGTTGACTCACTCAGTAGAGCATGAGACTTTCAATCTCAGCATTGTGAGTTCAAGTCCCACATTGGGCAAGGGGGCCTACTTAAAAAAATGTGGCAGATTTCTACAGGATGATATGGAAAGATAGATCTCAAACAAGGTGCAGAACAGTGTATACATGTATATAAGAACATATGTATGATTATTATTGTATGCTTTTAAAAAGAGAGAAAGAAACACACACAGGTATATACTTTTTCACTTTTCCCTGGAAGGGCGTACAAGAAACCGCATAGTACTTTCCTTGGGGAAGAGAGGGGCAAGGGGAGGTGGGGCTTCCCGTCACACGCAGTCAACGGTACAACCTGAAGTTACCAATTAAGCTCCTTATGATTTTGGTCCCATCCCTTCTTTCCAGCTTTATTCCCCTCCAGTGTAAGCAGTATTCACCAAAACGCATGCCTCAATGACCTCCAAAGTACGCATTATGTTTGTCCCCACTACCTCAGAAAAGGTACATTCTTTCCCTGCTCAGTCCTTCACTGTTCTGCTCCTTCCCTTCAGGCATAACATAAGTGCTGCCTTTTCGTGGAGTCTTCCTCGCCCATCTTCGGTCTTTCTAGTTTATACATCTCTTATTTCACTTTCTTGCATTTTGTCTCTCTCTCTACTCGACTGTATTCACCTCTAAAAGCAAAGACTACCTCTGCAGCTTTTATAAACGTGTTTCTATTTGAAACAAATGGCAGTTATCAACAAATGCTGCCAAACCTAGATCTTCCCACGCTAGGTACCTCTGGTTGTTTGCTGACGGTCTCCACAAAAACATTATCACAATAAGGACAAGCGAGAAAAGGAAGCTCCAGAATGCATCATCAACCCAACGTTCCATCCAATCCTGTAGCAAGGACAATTCAAACACGAAATGTTAATCTTCTGATAATCAAAAACAGGTTTCCCATTCAAATAGTGTATAGTAACAAACACTAATGAAGTCTTCCCGACCCGTGAGTCTTCCAAATAAGTATGCATTTTTTTAAGAAAATAAAAACTAAGAAATGCTATACCTTGAATTAGAGTTTAAAGGGGCTTCAGAGGTCATTTCATCTATTTTCTAGATGAGAACAGTCATGAGGCAGGCTAACAGGAGAATTAGAAGCAACATGACAATGGGTATTTTTGACATTGATGGCATTAGAATTTCTGATGCAAAGATCTCAATGTAATATTTTCTCCAATAGGTTATTTTGCTTTTAGTAAGATAGAAGATTTTATTATATATTGTTTGAAATGTTTCTAAAGGGCTGTTTAACATCATAAACATTCCTTTCCCTAAAATTTTAGGGCCAACAGAAAGATTTAGAAAACAAAAATAAGAATCCCCAAAATAAACTTAGAACTTGCAAGTGAAAGTACTAGGTAAGGGGAGGAAAAAAGGAAATTCCAGAAAGTTCAGTTTCTTCTCTTACTAAATTATCCCTGAGGCACAAGTCCGGGATGTTCAGAGGGCTGTTTGTAATTGTTTATTTAGAACATTGAGATGAGCTCTAAATCAAGAAGCTCCGAGAGGGTCTTTAAAATTTTAAGTCTAAGAAATGGATCTTCTATTGAGAGAACCCATCCCGAGTATCACCAGAATGTTCACAATACCATCCTATAAACCTGTAAGACTCAAGGTTTACAGTCCCATTTAGATACAAAATGACCCAATTTCATGGTATGCAAGACAAAAAGGATTTCCTATTCCCTGAAATTATATAGGAAGATAATTATTTTTCAAACTATATAAAGGAGGGGGGCGGGATCCTGAGTGGCTCAGTCTGCTAAGTGTCTGATTCTTGATTTTGGCTCAGGTCATGATCTCATGGTTTGTGGGATTGACCCCCTGCATCAGGCTCTGCGCTGACAGTGTGGAGCCTGCTTACAATTTTCTCTCCTTCCCTGTCTGCCCCTCCCCTGCTCATGCTTGCCCGATCTCTCTCTCGCTCGCTCTCAAAATAAAGAAACATTTAAAAATAGGTACAGCGTATATGAAGGGAAGTTGAGAAAAGAGCATAATTGGAAAAGTGGATTTAGGAGGAACTTTTTCAGATTCATTTAAAGGAAGCAAAAGTTCACATAATTCTAGTAAAATAACTAAAACTGAACTGACCATCTCCACTAAAGTTACCTCTATTCACAAACACAAAGTATTCAAAATTACCCAAAATAGGATATTAAAAATGGAAACTGTTTAAATAGGAAGATTATACTTACTGATTGACATTTTGCAATTCTAAATGTCTTAGTCGTCCACACCATAAACACTACAGATGCTGAAACACACCAAAAAGTCACTTTTGAAGGTACACGCAACACTGAAATAATTTATTATAATAAGAAAAATTAAATTGCTTACCCAGTACAGCAAAGATCAGAGTATTTGTAAAGTGCCTGTATAAAGAAAATTTCACCGTGTTCTTTCTTAGCCTTAGAGTCTTCATAGTTTGTGCCAAACTTATAAATATGTGAAAAAAGTTAAGGAAAACCATTTTAAACAGTAATAAGCAGTTAAAATAAAAACTAAAATGATAACCTTCTATTGCATTTCTAAAATTGGTACTGCTGAATATAGTTCCTATAATTTAAAGCTAATAAAAACCCAGAAAATATTACTTTAGCCAATATTGTATGATTGTGATACTGATCTTATTGCAGATTTTGCTTTACAATTTACCATTGTCTGAACTAAATAAACTTTGAGGAAGACAATAAGCAAGAAGCCCTGTGATGTTCTCCTTTATGGCCAAGCTCCCAGGACAAACCAGTATATCCACTAAATGAGTACCCCGCGGGCCAGATACTATTACAGATCACGTTATGACATGCCTTTGGCTTGTGCTTTTGTCTCTATTTTTGTCTTTTCTAGTCTACTCCTGTTTCATCCTCTGAATGACTGTATTAGGTCACCTATCAATTCCATTTATAAATTTAAAAACTTAAATATGTCAAATAAAACAAATCTGGACTTAAGTCAGGAGAGACTTCATTCAAAAGATTACTGCAACCGGCAGAGGAGGCTCACTGCAATGGGGAGAACGTTCCACCTCTAAGGTCTCCAAGAGTCCCACAGGTCAGGCTGGACAGGGCTCTGCCTCTGTGGGGAGGGGTAGGCAGGCTGGGGAAGTGGGTGGCGTGACTGGACAGCTGACCGGGAAGGACGTTCCCTGCGGTGTGCACCGAGGAGGGCTGTGGCGGATGAAAGCTCAGGGCCCTGAGGAGGGAGACCACTTCATCTGGTCCAGGCTGGTGCTCTGCCTGGACAGGTCAGGAGGCACACAGGTCTGTGTCTGGCCTTATCAGAGGTAACAAGGGGACGTCTGGGAGTCTCACGGAAGTCCGATGGAGAAAGGAGGTCCTCTGTAGAAAGCCTTTTCCCGGAACACGGAAGGGTCGGGGTTTTCTTAACCATGGATGTTTTCCTGCAGTACAGGGATCAGGTGAAGCTCAGCACAGACGAGTAGGAAGAAGTAAAAAGAGGCTTCTCCCTTGTGCTCCTTGGCAGCCCGCTGTTTGTAAAAGGAAGGGGCTTCCTCTGGAGCACACCGAGCTTTGTATCATCAACCACATGCGGAAAATTTCAGAGCGAAGCAAAAGAATGGAAGTGGCAAGTTTTGGATTTTTGCCTATTTTAAATTCCAAATACTTCATTAACCAGAAACTTCAGTGTAATACTCAAATTACTAAAACTGTTATTCAGCTCTTCTAAATGACCAATGAGCTGCAAGATCAATTTCTAAAATAACACAATGCAACCAAAAAAGACTACTGTTAGAATTTACAAAAATGCAAATATGCTGTATTCATTAAACATTATCAAGACAAATACTTTTTAAAAACTCCTGAATCAACAAATTTTCTATGTTAAAAATCTGGTCTCATTTAATAATTCAAAAGTATTTCTTAGAACTTTTGCCCAGGAATAAAAAGATCAAAAGCAAATTCAAAACTGCCTAACCCCCCACTTACCAAGCCTTGTTAAATGTAGGCAAAGCTTAAATCCTTTCTCCCTTTAAAGGAAAGTGGTTATGAAAGCAAACAGGCCCGGTTATCACGGAATTGGAAGCAGCGGGAAGGCGAACGTGGGCTGCGGTAGGAAAAGGATATCCACCAGCACAAGCCAGAGTCAAGAAGAGAGAGGGGGAGGCTGGCCAGAAGCACAAGATCAGAGTCATTTGCCTGCAGCAAAACAGCACAAAATTAAAACAAGCATAAAAAAAGAGGAAGAGGACTTCATGAGAAAAGCTCCGGCTTTGAATTTTTCCAGCTATTTTACTTTAGAATCCGAGTCTTACAGGATTGCTATGTTGAGTTCATCAAAGCACAGGAGGCGGGGTCATTATGCAAGCACTCAATTCTGTTATGGATGTAGATCCCAGGGCTCAGGGGGTTAAGTGTCCAACTTCGGCTCAGGTCACCATTTCACACAGTTCTCGAGTTTGAGCCCCACGTCAGGCTCTATGCTGACCACTCAGAGCCTGGAGTCTGCTTCAGATTCTGTGTCTCCTTCTCTCTCTGCCCCACCCTCACTTGCGCTCTGTCTCTCAAAAATGACTAAACGTTAAAAAAAAAAAAACAACTACTCTCTGTACAGAAAATGTAGACTTTTCACTTGAGTCAAGAAAACTGCCAAATAGCCATCTAAAAGCACATGAAATTCAGGTTTGAGCTGAAATGAATACTAAGTTTTCTTTCTCTCACCATGAAACACTAACCAAGATCATTTTAATTTCTGAATTTCTTTATGACTTTCATCTCAAACTTCTTTATTAAAAATATTAATCATTAAACAAACTAAATCTTTTGCCTTGTTTCCCTTATCTCCCCACTCCAATGTGGCTCATTGTGTGTTGGAAATGGACCAAAGCCAATGCTGTCCATAAAGGTGATAAATTACCCTCATTCAAATCCAGATGGAATTGGGTCTTTGGAGCCGCTTGTCTTTGGAATTTTCTGCCAAATTGCGTTACTGTTTTTCCCAGTGAACTACCTTGTGGGTGGATGGTTAAGAACAAGAAATCTCTGAAATACGTACTTGTAAACTACCAGGAAAAAAGATAATACAGATCTTTAAAAACATAGCCTCTGCAGCTCAATTAATTGACTGAAGAGCATCCTCCTAATGAAAGGCTCCAAGTGTATACAATTTTGTAGACAAGACCGTTCCACATTCAGCAGATACCTTAAGCTCACTTTCTAAATGCACAGTGACAGAATAGAAGATCTGAGGCCAAGAGCTAGGTTCATCTTCATTGCAATTCTGCCGGTCCTGACACCAGGTATGTCTATACTGCCGGCCCTTCTCCTCACGTCAGGTGAGCGCCCCAACGAGTGATGTGTCTGCACCTGAAGCCGGGCAGGAGGAGGACCTAGGCGGGAACACTGCTCCCGGGCAGGGCTGGGCAACGTATTCCACCTTATTAATAGCTGAATGTTGTTAAACATTTTTCATGTGGAAAACATAAAAATGACACTACAGTAAGACTTATAGCATTCTCTGTAGAGATAAGAAAACTATAATTTTTTTTCAACAAACGTGGATTCTAAACTAGTAGCTTTGAACAGAAGACAGCAGATTTTTAAGCAAGTTCAGTGAGAAACAACTCTTTAAATCAAGTATTATTTCTTAACTAGACACCCCTCAAAAACAAGAGGATCCATGGATATAATCTAGAAGGTTTTTAAATGCCCCACCGCAGGCAAAACTTCCATGGGGTGTGCAGTTTATAACCTTGTGAAAAGAGGCTTGACAGCATTCATTCATTTTCAAAGGCCGCTCTGGTCCCAGCACCCAAATGAGGCTGAGACCCACTGCTTTACAGAGTAAGGAGAGTACCTCCAAAGGTTTGTTTTTAACATGGAAGCATGCTGAAAATTCACACACAGGAAGTTTAAGGAGCAGACAGATGGGGTGGAGAAGAAAACACCCCCAGGGACTCAGGAAAGGCCGTCAGCAGCAGCGCTGCGTGTGTTTGCCCGCCTGCAGAAAGGGGGGGGAGGGGCTCTGCAGAGGAGGAACACGGGCAAACTCCAGCCCTCTGGCCTTCCCTGGAGAGAGAACCATGAGAACATGGAAAGAAATTACAAGGAAATGAGAGAACATTTAACATTAAAAGGTAAAAGACAAGTATTGAAGATAGTGGAAACACAAAAACGAAACTTGGTAAAGACAAAATCCATCTACAGAAAAGAGTTTCAAAGAGGATATAAACGCAGAAGCATCATACAGGTAATGTTCTGAAATACGCATAGCCCTGCACTCTGCTCTGCCCAGCTTCCACTTTCTTTAGGGTTCCTCCCATTTCCACGAATGCATAGTAGAGGGCTCTGCCTTGGAGTTAAAGAGAATGGAGCTCCCCAGACTTGACTGGGATCACTGATGCAGGGAGGGGGGTCCTCGAGGACGGCTCCCCTGCCTCGGTAGGGTCTCCAGCTGCTGCAGTATGGCTTCTGCCCTACCAGCTGCACGGGACCTGCTCTCCTGCTGTCCCACCGTGCCCTCTGGAATGACCTAAGCCAGGTGGACCTTGGCAGTTCATCTCTGTGGAGTACTGGCCACTGTGGACCACCCCTCCTTACCAAAGCTCGCCCAATCTTCACCCCAGGACAGTTTCTGGGTTCTTCTACCTCCCTCCACGCTGGTGTTCCATGCAGGTTTCCACTCCACTAGGCGCCATCCTGGTCCTCTCCTCTTACTGGTCTACGTGTTCTTGGGTCGCTTCTACAGGCTATAACCTTGTCTCACGTGAAGATGACCTCCAACCTTCATCACCGGTTCTGATTCCTCTTACAAACCCAGGCTGGGATTTCTAACTCTACTTAACACTAATGCCCCAAGTCAGCTCAGACTTCATCCATGATGGTCCCTTCCCTAGGTTCACAGGCTTGGGGTGACAAAACTGTCCCAGCCACCCAATTGAGATATGCAAGACTGCTCTTACGCTCCCGCCCTTCTTTTCTCACCCATTTCTACGAAGTCTATTATCTGGAGTTTTTTTCCCATTTCCTTTGCCCTAATTCTAACCCTTACCGTCTTTTTTTTTTTTTTTTCCCAACCACTGCACATGACTCTTTACCAGACTTCCTATCTCAATACTCTAGACCCTCCTTTTCCAGGTCATTTTTATTTTTAAAGATTTAAAAAAAAATAATCTCTACATCCAACACGGACTCAAACTCACAAGATCAAGAGTATCACGTTCTTTCAAATGAGCCAGGCAGGTGTCTCTTCCAGATCCCTTTAAATGTCATTCTCGAGTTCTTTCTAACACAGATTTCCTCATGGGATTCACCTGTGCGGCTTTGAGTCCTCTCGCCTCTCTCCCTGCAAAAGGAACTTTAGACTCTTGAGCACATCATTCTACCTTTCCCTTCTGGCCCCACCTTCCACAATTCTCCCACACGTGTTTACCTATAGGCAAGCTACTCTGGGACATTCTACCACTGTCCCTATATTTTCACGCTTCCCACTATCTGTTCCCCTCGATATTCCCAGAATGCGTTCCCCCCACTTCTTTTCCTGGTTAGCCCCTATGTGTTCTCCCAGTCTCAACTTAATGTCACCATCTCTGTGAAGTCCTTCCTGGGTTTTGCCCTAGACTTGCTTTCTCTCTCCTCTGTTTGCACAGCACCTCTTTACAATGGCAATTACCATCCCTCTACTGTTCCCAGTTATCTTTGTATTTGTCTTCCCGACTGGAGTAACACAGGAACAATACCTTTTTATTCTGTCTCCTCTGTAAAACTTAAGTTTGCTGAACTAACAGAAAAAGAAAGATATTCTTTGTTTAGGGAATTGTTACTTTTTCACCTCAACCAAATTCCTGTATTGAGGTTAAAGGTAGTAATGCATAACTATAATTCCTTCTATTATAATGGAAAAGTACTAAAAGTAACCTGATTTTAATGATACAACAAACTACTTTAGGACACAGTAAAGGATATGAACCATACAAAAATGGAGTCAATAACTGCCAAAATAATGTCACCCAAAATGACAGCTAAATGGTTAGAACCCTGAAAGATAAAAATAGGGGAAAAAATCTGAATGTAAAAGTTTCATTCATTATATTATAGAAATTATTATATGAAAAAGAAAAACAATTTAGCTCATCTCATCACTTCACAAAAGCCAAAGAAAAATTTTATTCCTAATAAAATTGTGTCTATGCACATGGAAACTTTTTTGGCAGCAACAGGTGTTAGGTTGTCATCCACCTATTCAACGATAATGTAAAACTGTATCACAGAATAGCAAATAAAACATATCATGTCTCCAGCTCCACTTAGATCAACCATTTCAACCCCTCCCCTCTCCACACCAAACCGACAGCCAGGGCTACTAATGAAATGGGACTCCTGATCTTTCCTACCATCTGCAAAGGGACATGAAAAGAAAAAAAGAAAGAAAAGGAACTGTGGAAGGGTAAAAATAAACCACAGATGACACACTTTCTTTCATCTCAAGTTAACAGAAAATCATATTTAAAAGTTATAATTAAGGGAGGCAAGTTATAATTAAGAATGTTATCTATGGAAAACTAAAGAAAAACAGTGTTTATACTATATCTATCTATATGCAGGATATTTACCTTTTCTCTTTCTAGCAAAGACTAGCTCCTATAAATTATATATATAAATGCACAGTGCTTCACTGTTACATGAAAGTAAAAATAAATGTGCCTTTTAAAGAGTCAAAGATGAAAAGAGCAAGTGTATTTAATACAGAATGCAGATGTATCAAAGATAATAGAAGAATGAGGCTTTTAACATTATTGGACAAATGTCCTGTTGTCCAGGTCAGATCAAAATATGTGAAGTAAACTTACATGGCAACACAAGCTCACTCACTCCGTGCCCAGGGATCTGATTCACACAGCCAATCCAAAGGACATTCTGGGTAAAAATTACTAGGTTGTTTGAATCAAGTAAAGTATAATAAGCTGCTTAGTCACTCAGTCGTCAACCATATTATTAAGAAAGACAGAGCTAGAAATCTAGGGGTCTTCCCAGATACAAATGTTCTGCCTCTTCTTAGAGAGAAAAGCATTGCTGCCCACAGCGCCTGAATCATTTCCTCCTGGACACTACCTTCTCGTGGTTCTTCCAAGAGTGGAGTCTGGTGAATCCCCAAACCCTGAATCCATAAGAGTCAGAAAACAGTTATAACCAAAGGAGACTTAAGCGGGATGAGATGTAGTATCTGCATGTGTGAAGGGTACAGTTAATTCTGTTCACATTCTGTCTTTAAACCAAGGGTGAAGGAAGAAATGAATGTGTTCAGACATAATGACAAAGACAAATGTTCTTTATAAAGAATGTTTTTGAGATGAAACATCCTGGGGATGTCATTCCTGGGATGACATCAAGTGGTACCTTCATAATCGATCATATTTTCCTTCATAATCCATCATATTTTAAGAAGTTCTTTTACTACTTTCAGGAAGTTATTTAAAAAGGGAAATATTCCATAGGGGGGAGAAAAGGAAAATTGGGCCTTTTTCATAAATTTCCTATCTTCAAAAATTCATCTCAGGAAATATAAGGTTAAATCATATTTCACAGCAACAATAAAAAGGGACGGAAGTGGAAATATGTCATTTTTACCCCAATAACTCTCATCACGCCTTCAATAGCTGCGAAGATGAAGTAAAGAATCCCCAGTCCAACCACCCGGTGCATGACTGTTCCTAAACGAGGCCTGGAATGAAGAAGAGGAAAAAGAGAAAAAAAGAAAAGGCATGGTGAGTAAATGCATCTGAATACAGCAACTAGCCCAATTTCCCGATATGAGAGAAGTCATTATCTAATCAAATCAGCCTGCCCTGCCCCCGCCTCTATTTCCTCAGTGTATTTCCTCAAAACAAGGCGCAAACAGGCTCAGGACAAATGGGTCTCCTCTAGGACCCGAAGTTGTACAGACGCCCAGGGAGGCTGTGCAGGGGCTCACTCCATAGGGCGGAAGAGCAGCTGGTGAAGTCTAGGAGGGCCAGTGCCTACTCGTGTCACTGACAGAAACAGTAACTTAGCTCTTTCATTAACGTTAATTAAAAACTGTTCTGAGATATGTTTTATTAGAGATAAGCCACCAGTTTTCTGACTTGGGCAGAAAAAGAACAGGAGTAAGAGGAGATCGAAGTCTACTCCTTTTCTTTGCTCTGTGGCCTAAACAAAAGTGCTAACACGTTTCAGTTTCCATTCTTTACATGGAAAAGAACTAAAATAACATTTTTGATTCTCTAAAGATATAGATGATTTGGGAAAATGCAAAGATAGTCATTTTTGCAATGAATAATTTGGAAAGAGAACTAAAACTTTGTGAAATTTGCAAATCATACCGCACAAACATTTTAGCTCAAAAACCCTCTAGCCAGACTAATTAGAAGAAAAAAACAAACCTGACTTTGGAAAAATACTTACTGTAGTCACTTTAAGATAAAAATCTAACTAAAAATTAAACTAATATCCATAGTTTATATTTAAGACTCTGCATCTAAATTCTAACTCCTTATAGCCAGCTACCTGGAATGCTCCAACAGCCAGAAATATGAGTGCTCTGAAGTTCATAACTAGAACAGTGAGGTAGCAGATTCCACATGAGGATTCTGTGTTGTGACTACTGTACAGAGGCCAAAAACAAAGAAACAACCCTCCCCCGCCAAAAAAACACCCAGAAAGCATTTGAGAAGGAATCTCAATAAATACCCAATGGAAAAAAGGTGTCCTGGCTAAAACCTTGCTAATTACACCAACCTCAAGCTCACAGGCATATGTGTGTGTATTCAGTATGTGTTTGCTGAGTGCCTACTATGTGCCAGGGACTGCACTGGGGCCTTAAGAAGCAGCAGGACACCAGCTGGCAAAGCTCCTACTCCATGGAAGTCACATTCAGGGTGTGGGGGGGGGCATACAACAAATCCCTAACATTTGAGTTAACTGAAGCTATAAATGGGGTGAGGGTCAGAATGATCTAGGGTATGCACCACATCGGGAGTCCTGACAGTGCTAGGCTCTCTAAGAGAGGAGGGTGAGCAGAGAAAAGAGAGTAAGGAAGCAAACCACGCCCAGGGTCTGGGGTAAGGCGCTTGTGGGCAGAAGCCTTTATTGCACTGTGAGGAAGGAACAGCAACAGCAAGAAAGCCTGAGGGATGGAGCAGTGTTCAAAAGGATGAGTGGCAGGTGAGGGCAGCCATCTGGAAAACCGAAAAGGGAATCTGCCTTTTACTAAGTGAGATGAGCAGGAAAGTAGATACCTGAGTTATGTTTAAAAAGGATCACCTTGGGGAACCTGGACAGCTCAGGTGGTTAAGTATCCAACTCTTGATTTGGGCCCAGGTCATGACCTCACAGTTCATGGGTTCAAGCCCCACTTTGGGCTCTGCACTGACAGCCCAGAGCCAGTTTGGGATTCTCTCTCTCTCCCTCTCTCTTTGCCCCTCCCCCACTTGCTCTCTCGCGCGCTCGCTCTCTCTCTCTCTCTCTCTCTCTCTCTCTCTCTCTCTCTCTCTCCAAATAAATAAAAATAAACTTTAAAGGATCATCTTGGCCTCTGTTATGTCGGAAAAGACTGACAGGAGACCAGGGCAGATGCCAGGGAACCAGTTAGAAGGGTACTGAAGTTATCTATGGCAAGAAGATGATGGTGGGGCCCAGGGTGATGGCTCTGGAAGGGGCTGGGAGGTTCACTCTTGGATGTGTCCTGACGTTAGAGCCAAAAACCAGATGAGCAAGCCCCAGGGCTTTGAGTTGCATGAGCAGAGGTCTGGGGCTTCAATGCTGGAGCTCAGGAATACAAAGGAGGCGCAGCAGGAGAGGCTAGGAGCAGCCTAGGGCCCCTGCACAAAGGCCAAGCAAGGCCATGGGGTTTTGGCAACAAGGTCAAGGTGACTGACAAGAGCAGTCTCATTGGAGGAATGGAGGCAAAACTTCCCTACGGTGCATTCAGGAGACAATGAGGGAAGCTGGAGTGGCAAGTACAGAGCACGCATCTGAGACATGCTGCTGCCCAGGGACGAAGGGGAATGAAGGAGAAGCAGAGGAGAGTGCCGGGAGGGGCTGAGGGAAGTCTGCTCCTGAAGATGACAGAAATAACAGCATGCCGATGGCAGTGACCCACCAGAGGAAAACTGAGGAGACCAGAGCAAACAGAAGCAGCCGCTGGAGCAGCTTCTTTGGCAGATAAGAGGTAACAGGACCTAGAGCCCAAGAGCAGGGCAAGGACTAAACCATGTTCCTTTCCTTCAAGAGGAGGAGAACACTGTGTGCATTCAGATATGGGGGGAATTGTACAGACTTGGGGCAGGAAGGCATTGGAATTCCCTTCTGACGGCTTCTATTTCCTCAGTGAGAAAAGAACCAGGATCAGCTACTACGATGAATGTGAGTAGGGAACCCGAGCCTGGAAGGGAAAGAATGGGTATAATGGTCTTCTGCAGAGTGGGAAAGGGGCCAGAGACTGGCAAGGGGATCTAGAAGAACTACCAGGGACACTGAGGGCACACTTAAAGTTTCGAGTCATGAAGTGACACAGGCCTGCAGTCTGGTCAGGTGTCCTCAGGCAGGTTCTGCTGCTGCAGTACGAGCCTGAAGCAGATGGAAAGCCGGATTTGTCAAGGGAGGTGGGCCAAGAAAAAGGCGGAGGGCTTCAGGTGCCTGTGGGCGGATGTTCAGCACCCTGAAGGGTCCATGGAAGGTGGCAGGATCAAAAGGCCAGAGGCTGTACCAGGGCCAAAGAATGAAGTGAGCTGATGTATTTGGAAAAGTGAACAGGAAACAGAGAAGGTGACAGTGGAAAGGTCGATTGCTTACATTTGCAACTATAAAGAGGATACAGTTACCATAACAATAAAGTCTAAAACATGGCAGTGGGACTCAGTAACTGAGGGGAGGAGGTGAGATCAGGTTACTTATAGGATCACCCACAAAGAAACTGAAATCACAGGGAATTCTGACACACAAAGTGTTGAGCAAGTTGGGGAGCAAGTACTCCATGAATTAAGAGAGGAGGGAAGAAATCTGAAACTTAAAAGGTGACTGTAGTAAGAAGATAGAGCAGGTGATCCAGGATGCAAGCTTGGGCTTCTGGAAATTAGAGTTTTATAAAAAGGTGATAAGGATAAAGAGGACAAGCTGTTCCACGTTCATTCGCAGTGACTCACAGGCATGAGAGAAAAAAGATCAGCCTGTGGGGATCCAGAGGAAGCAGGGTCCTCAGTGGACAGCCAGGTTTCAGTCTGAAATCCTGCTGACCTGGTGCTTAATCCTCTTTCTCTTACGATATTTGAATGCAATTGTAAAAGCAGAACTACATGTCTAGGAAGTAGAAAATGGTTTAAACTTTAGGAATCATTTAAAAATTTCCTTTTTCCTTAAAGTTGATTACTTCTTCATCTAACTATAAAAAGCCACTGGACTTCAAATTCAAGATCTTTGTTTGAGGACAGCATCAAGCGGCCAGTACACAGAGGTCCCGTGAAAACACTTTCTCGCTGGTATCTCCCTACGGGGTTTATATTACGGTCCTAAGAAGTGTCCAGTTTCACAGAGCTCATAATGTGGCAGAGGGAGTCACAAGACCGGAAGCTCAGTATCTTTCCAACACACCAATACTTACTTCACGATGCCGTAGCCCAAGCTCACAATGATCACAAGAAGGCGAGCCAATGTCCTCTTAACCGCAGATATCAACTCCGCAAATATCAATAAACCCTGGGCTGAGGGGAAGAAAGAAAAGCATTCATTCTGTGTATATGTAGAGGCCTGCCACCAAGATTCTACGGACATACTGTGTATTATCTACATTCTGACCCCAGACGAATTAGCCTTATTTGCTTTAAAGATCATCTAATCCAACTGATATTTGAAAACCTCGGCGGAGGGTAATTCATTACCTCCTGAAGAATTCACTCCATATTTGCTCTGCTCTTCTGGGCACAGCCTTTCCTATATCAATCTAAAATCTCCCCCAACTTCCTTCCGCTTTTGTTCTTCCCCTTGTGGCTATAAAGAACTTTCTGTTCTGTAAATATGTGAAAACCATAAGGTCCTCTAGAGTTTCCTTTTCTCCAGGATGCCTTCATCATTTATATATTTATGCTCCTACTGTGTGGCTACAATAAGAAAAGAGACACCATGATCCCTGCCCTCATGAAGCTTATACTCTGGTGAGGACAAGCAAACAGACAGAACTCAGTGTGGTAAGTGCTGGAGGCAACTCAGCATCTCCCAGGACTATGAAGAAGCCAACTGAATCCACACTTGACGGAGGGGCAAGTGGGTCCAGAAAAGCTTTTCAGAGGAAGCGACATCGAAGTCAGGATTTGAAGGCCTAGTAAAAGTTAAATATTTGGGGGAAATAAGAGGAAAACAAAATAAATGGTACATGAAAAGGCATGGAGGAGAAAAGATGAAAAGTAAAATACATTGCAAGAAATCACAGTTCAGGATGTTTGCAGCAGAGAGTGTAACGAGGGATATCAAGAAAAGAGGCTGGTGACAGAGGCAGGGATAATCACGTAGGGTGTTTAGGCCATGTGATGAACCTGGATTTTATGTGAAGGGCAGTGGGAAGTCAATGACTGTAAACAAGGGAGTAAAAAAGGAACTGGTAAACTATAGCCCACAGGCCAATTTTGACCCTACAACTGCCTTTGTAAATAAAGTTTTATTGGAACAGAGCCATGCCCATTTGTTTACTTGCTGAGCATGGCCACTTTTGTGCTATAATGGGAAAGCTCAGTAGTAGCAATAGAGACCATATGGCCTGTAAAGCCAAAAAATATTTACCATATGGCCTTTGCACGAGAAGTTTGCTGACTTGAAATAAAACTGACAGCTTGATTTTATCCAGATTGCTCCTCTTAATGGCTTGTGGAGGATCAAGGCTACCAGCAAGGAAAATGCTCAGGAGGTTGTTCCAAAAATCCAGGTAAGAGATGGTGAGAGCACAGTGCTGGCAGGGAAGATGGAGACTCAGAAAGACATATAGAAACAAGTTGTGAATCCACCTAATTTTTCAGCTCACAATTCTCCAGCTTGTCCACAAGAGATTGCAAGAGACCTCATCAAATGCCTCGTAGACAGATGTAGAACTGGAGGGAGAGGAAGAGGGTGGCAAGAGAATGGCACCAAAGTCAGCTGGCAGGGCCATCCACCGACAGGAATACCTGGAGGAGCATTAGGTTTGGACTAAAGTGAGTCAAAAGTACAAGGGCGGAAAAGGTGAGTTCCTTCTCTGCTCTCAGAGATGAGAAGTCTGCAAGGCACTCAGAAGATGTTTGGCAGGTGACCAGCTACTAGGTCTGCAGCTCAGGACAGACATCTGTCCAGGAGGTTGACCTTTAGGAAGAAAACAGTGGATGAACTCCCTAAAGGCAGATGCAGACTGCAAAGAGGTTTAGGATGACCCATGTTTAAGGGTGGCGTGTTTTCAAATCCCTTCAGGAGCTGCTCAGTCTGCACTATTTCCCTCTTGGAGTAAAGTGAGTAACACCTTGGCAGGTGGACCTTCTCAATGTCTTGACTGCTAATCCTCCTGCTGGAACCTAAGGTGGTAGGAGCTTGTGGGAGGCATAACTGCCTATAACTGTCTCTGTTGAGCTTCTTCATCAGCTTCAACTTTCAAATCCTTTAGAAAAGTTTCCCAATTGTATTTTTGCAATTTGTACCTCAACCCCAAGTTCAAGGTCTTACCTATTAAGTTTTACCTTTCCATTCGGGACATCAAGACCCCTTCAAGTACCTTCATTTGAGAAGGGTCCATCTAAAATTCTTCTCTATACTCCCTGTGTTAACTCTGCTAGCCTGACATCATCCACAGAATGTGAGCGAATGCTCTCTACATATGGATAGGTCTGCAATCAATGTTAGGTGAATAATGAGGATAAACCAGCCACGAGGTCTAAAACCTGTGAGACAGGTGTCATTCAAAACCTCCTTCTAAGCTGGTGGTTCTCAATCCTAGATGCACACTAGAATCACGTGGGAAGCCTCTCTCAACAGAGCCAATTCTTAGACCTCCTTTAACCAGAATCGCTGGCACTGGTATTGCTTTAAAGCTCTGCAAGTGACGCCTAGATGCAGCCAGAGGTGAGAACCGTGGCTGCAGTGCTGTCCAACAGAGGTTTCCAGAATGATGGCAATGTTCTACATCCATGCTGTCCAATTCAGTACTCAATGGTCACATGTGGCTACTGAGCATGTGAAATGCAGATAGTACAACAGAGGAAGTGAACTGCTATTTCTACTTAAACAGCCAGATGTGGCTTATGGCCACCACGCTGGACAACCCAGCTCTATAGTGACAAGACTCATGGGTGCTCATGTGCACGGGCTCCTTAGATATGGCTGCACAGCCGGTTTCTGGCGCACATTTCTCCATCCTGTCCACAAGAAGTCACGGTTGTCAAATACCTTAAATAAGTCCAGATACACTAAGTTTAGAAGCACAAAAGAAGTCAATCTGACATGACCTGTTCTTAAGGTGCCCATGTTAGGCCCTAACAATCACTGTTTCCTGTCCCTGCTGGATCAGTGCTAAGCAAGACAGCCTGGGTTACGGAATTCCCATTTGGGAAAATCAGAAATAGCATCAGCCATGCTGTCTGGCACCTGTCCCTTTCCCAGGACTCCTCACAGACGCTGACAGCAGCTTGGGGCTTCTCTCCCAAGCCCTTCTTGTGTCCCCTCAGAGCACTTGAAGTCCCTGAGGATGGCAAGTGGGCTCTCACCTCTTCTTGTCTCTCAGGCGTCTGCTGCTCCTCACTGACGCTCCGGCCACCCTCAATGCTCCCTAGACAAAAGAGGACCTCCACTCAGAGCAGAGGAGCCCGACTGCCTTACTTCACAGTCAAGAATGCTTTACTCCCCAGCCAGGGGCAGCAGCCTCACTCCTCCTTTGTTATTTGGTTTAGAGAGCGCGCCCGCGCGTGCACACACACACACACGCACGCGCACACACACACACACACACACACACACACACACACACCACTAAAGCCTCTTATAATTCCCCAACACAGAAAAAGCAGTATAGTGAGCTACCATGTACCCAGCACTCAGCTTCAATAATTATCAATATTATGGCAAATCTGTTTCATCTATATTCCAACTCACTCTTAAATATAAAAATAAATAACAGACACATTCACACCCTATAAAAATCTGTACAAGGATCATTTTAACTGATCACTCAGAACTGATCACACCTGGGTGCTTCATCCCTTTGGAGCTACCTCCCTTTATAAAGCTTGGGTGATGGGATTGTACCTTTACTTCTCTGGCCTTTTTGCCTTCCACCTTCTAGAAACCTGGGGCACACGTCTGAGCATGCCCACTTCCAGCCCTCCCTGATTCACACACTTCCCTGTGTAAACCGTGAGGGGCCTCTAGTGGTCACATGGAGTTCTCTGAGAGCGAAGAGGCAGAAAGAACACAAGGAGGCTGCAAGGCACCGTCCACCCCAGAACTACTGATTTTACTCCCTGGGGTCAAATTTTCCTTCTTTTCTTTTGTGGAGAAAGGAGAACAAAGAGTTTGGGGGAAAGACAGAGAAATACATTAAAAGGATCAGTAGCACCTAACAGTGCCCCTGTCTGGAACTTTTGTTGATTTAATCCAATCACTGAAATGGGAATCTTCTTTTCCCCAGGAGGAAAGTGAAGGAAAGAAGAGAAACAGAAAATGAGGACAACACAGACCCTAGCCTAGATCAGAGTCCTACTCTCACATTCTCGTCTTGGCTCTTCATCTACAATGTAGCTGTTCCCAAACCACTGTGCAAAGGAGGCCTCCCCCAGCTCTGCTCACAAAAGCTAGCAGGGGCCTCTTGGATCATGGTGTATGTACAGAGAGAGTCACAGCTTACTTGATAGCCCAGTGCTGCTGATGTTCTGATATTCAGTATAAAAAACTGCTTTTTCAAGCATTCCCAGGAAAATTACAGCTGCAATCCAGAACTGAATTCTTAATATATCTTTCCAATAACAGGCAGACCACATCAGCCACAGTACGCCATATAAAATATAAACGATACACATCACCATGTAAAACTGTAGGAAAAAGAGCAATTTTAGTCAGTTAAGACTTGTGATCACTTGAAAATGGACATTTCTTCATGCAGGTATCCTGTCTTTTATTTTTCTGTCACTCTAGCCAGAAGCAGAGGGTATGCCAAAGCATTAGCTACTAAGGGATACCACCACTGAGCTCTTTAAGTTGTTACATTTTCCAATTAGGATATAAAATTCATTTTTTAAAAAAGGAAAAAAATTATGAGAAATACTCACAATCATTAGAGGCCAATCTGATGCAGAAATATATCCATGAGGCCCAATCATGGAAAGAGACACTGGTGAAGATGGGGATAAAGACATCAAAGAATTAAATTACCAATTAGTCTTTTCTTATATTTTGAAATGTAAGTTCATTTCCCAGAAGACTCCAAAAACGCACACCAAGCTAACAAATGCTGAATTTTTACCTCAGACACACAATGTATTGGCTATTTACCAGTCATTAACATGTAATCTTACCAAGATACCTTTACTTATATGCATGCTATTGTAAAACCTGGGCCAAATCTGATCTTATGAAGACAGCAAAGCAGTACAGGTCTTAGAGTGGCCTCATGCTGAGTCACTGACCGCATTGAGGACTTTGTCTTCCTTACTGTAATAACTTGGGATAAATTATCGAATTCAAGCATCTAGTTTGGGTTGCTGTCCAAGGTAACAATAAACAGAGCACCCAAAACAGTTCAAGACTTACAGGGCTCAGTAATTGCTTCTGTTACTAACCAGCAGGGCCTTCAAACTGCCTGCTGGTATCAGGGGAAAAGACACAACACCTGGGAAGGTGGCCCATTATGTTACCTCTGGGAGGAAGCCCTACTTCCACTCTTCCAGAGCAACCGCCTCCCCAGCTTCCCCTGCAGTACGCCAATTCTGTGCCTCCTCTGAAGCAATGTCTGTGTCACCTCAGTACTCTCTGCCTCCCGGCTGGACTGGGCAACTCTCAAAGGCAAAGCCTGGCTTCACCCCTGTGCCCCTATTGGATGAAATGGAGCAGGATCCTAGTATGCTGTTTGGCTACTACTGGTCCAACAGACACTCAGTCTGCAAAACAACACCCGAAGCAATTCTAGGCTCTGAAAGCATTCACTCCCTGGAAAATTGCTTACTGTAAGCCCACTCTTGCACTGGGGGGTGGGGGGTGGGCACGGAGCTCACAGACCACAGAAGCCACAATCGCCAGACAGGCTACTTCTACTCCTAAGCTACAGGCAGATGCCTTAAAATAAAATTTTAAACCCCTGATAATGGCCATTTTCCTGATACAGAATATGATCTACTTCAAATAGAATTAAAATGCTGCCTACCCTGGCACAAAAACAGACACACAGACCAATGGAATAGAATAGAGAACCCAGAACTGGGCCCACAAATGTACGGCCAATTAATTTTTGACAAAGCAGGAAAGAGTATCCGATGGAAAAAAGATTGCCTCTTTAGCAGGTGGTGCTGGGAGAACTGGACAGCAACATGCAGAAGAATGAAACTAGACCACTTTCTTACACCATACACAAAAATAAACTCAAAATGGCTGAAGGACCTGAATGTGAGACAGGAAACCATCAAAACCCTTGAGGAGAAAGTAGGAAACAATCTCCTTGACCTCAACTGCAGCAATTTCCTACTCGACACATCCCCAAAAGCAAGGGAAATGAAAGCAAAAATGAACTATTGGGACCTCATCAAAATAAAAAGCTTCTGCACTGCAAAGGAAACAATCATAAAAACGAATAAGCAACTGACGGAATGGGAAAAGACAGTGGCAATGACATATCAGATAAAGGGCTAGTATCCAAAAACTACAAGGAATTCCCCAAACTCCACACCTGAAAAACAAATAACCCAGTGAAGAAATGGGCAGAAGACATGAACAAGACACTTCTCCAAAGAGGACATCCAGATGGCCAACAGGCACATAAAACGATGCTCAACATCACTCATCATCAGGGAAATACAAATCAAAACCACACAGAGATACCACCTCACACCAGTCAGAGTGGCTAAAATGAACAAAGCAAGAGACTATAGATGCTGGTGAGGAAGTGGAGAGATGGGCACCCTCCTACACTGTTGGTGGGAACGTAAACTGGTGCGGCCGCTCTGGAAAACAGTGTGAAGGTTCCTCAAAAAACTATCAATAGAACTCCCCTATGACCCAGCAATAGCACTGCTAGGGATTTACCCAAGGGATACAGAAGTCCTGATGCATAGGGGCACATGTACCCCAATGTTCATAGCGGCACTGTCAACAATAGCCAAATCATGGAAAGAGCCTAAATGTCCATCACCTGATGAATGGATCAAGAAGATATGGTGTGTGTGTGTGTATATATATATATATATATATATATATATATATATACACACACACAATGGAGTATTACATGGCAATGAGAAAGAATGAAATATGGCCATTTGTAGCAAAGTTGATGGACCTCGAGGGTGTCATGCTAAGCAAAATAAGTCAGGTGGAGTAGGACAGATACCATATGTTTGCACTCATAGGTCTACCAGGAGAACAGGAGAAACCTAATGGAGGACCAAAGGGAGGGGAAGAGGGAAAGAGTTCGGGAGAGAGAGGGACATAAAACCTGAGAGACTACTGAATACTGAAAACGAACCAAGGGATTGAAGGGGGAGGGGGAGGTGGAAAAGAGGTGGTGGTGGTGATAGAGGAGGGCACTTGTGGGGAAGAACACTGGGTGTTGTATGGAAACCAACCTGACAATAAACTATTTAAAAAAATGTTGCCTACTCATTTCTATATTAGAAAAAACTTTTTAATCTGAAAGGATGAAGAATTTTATATCCCACCAGAGTTTGAAATTGTAAAAATGTATCTTAATTTTAAATTTCCAATCCATTAAAAAATATTATAGTAAGATAAGAAGTTTTAAGTCCTCCAGATAAACAGGTCATTTATTTTTGTGATTAATAGAGACTTGGTTTTGAATGATGTATTTTAACAGAATATGTAGATTTGGGTCAATGACAAAAACACAGAATACAGAAAAAACAGACAGCAAACATGCATACAATTTAAATATACCATTCAAATTCCATCTTGCATCTGTTTTGTCCGTTTTCATAGAAACAATAAATATATGAAACCCATCTCTCTGTGTTCTGGCTATTACATCCTGAAATGGGAAAAAAATACATATCCTTTATGTTAGTTAAAAAATTGTTATGGAAAATATAGTTAAACAATCGTTCACCACATTTTAAAACAACTTTTAGTAATTGAATTGCATTACTTTTCACTGTTTTAAATTTTTTAAAGTTTATTTATCTTGAGAAAGAAAGAGAGAGGGAGAGAGAATGAACAGGGGAGGGGCAGAGAGAAAAATCCCAAGCAGGCTCCTCGCTGTCAGCACAGAGCCCAACATGAGGCTCACACTCCAAACCATGAGATCATGACCTGAGCCAAAAACCGAGTTGGTCACTTAACCGACTGAGCCACCCGGGTGCCCCACTTTTCACTGTTTTAGAACAAGGAAAAGAAATGCTAGGTAGTGGAGGGACAGTGGACACTGGAAGGATGTCCCCACTGTTCCCTCCATGGTCCTCTCAGAACCAAAGCAATGGAGGAGGAAAAAAACCTCTTCTACTCTTCAATTTTTCTACTTTTAATATTTCTAAAGAATCTCCCGAGAGTGTTACCATTCTATGTTTTACTTAGTATTACCATTCAAATACCTTTTTCTAATATTACTCTTCCCACGTTTTATCCTAATATGAAGCATTCAGTTTTTAAATGTGCATGGTTTTGAACTGAATTGAGGGAGTTAGAGGTCAGATAATACTGTTAGAGAGACTGTACAGATTTAGAACATAGGTTCAATTACTTAAACTCCGTAAGAACTATGTTACTAGCAGACCCGCCGGGAAGGACCTTCCCACTGTAATGCCTGTGAACGTGCAATGCCCCCACATAACTGCATCCAACTTTTCACATACATCCTTCCAGAATATTTCCTATCCGTCCCTTTCACTTCCTACGTCTTCGCCTGTGACACAGCCTGTGCAAAGCAAAGAGTCTGTCCCAGCCACTGCAGAGTGAATGCCTTTCTTCTATGACACTACTCTTTAAGATGGTTGAAGAACACAGGAAACACGAAGGGTCACAAGATAAAAGCAAAGGTTAAGCTCTCCTAAACCTGCCTTCAGTCCCTACACACAGCTGCTTCCAACCCTCTCCACCTCTTGGTCTTCAGACTTTTAGAATTCCTCCAAATACCAAATTCTCTCCCCTCCCAGGTGCCACACGCAGGGTCTCTATCTATTCATTTCCATCCTCATTGATGATCCATTGTTATGCTAGGCATTTGAAAAAAAGGCTGCAAAGCAGCTAACGTTAAATTACAACTTAAAAAGGAAATTTTAAACAAAGACAGAAACAAGTATGTACAAAGTTCATATAGACACACACAAAAATATATTATTTGAAATAATGCTTCTTTTTTCTTCCCCACTTCTATAGCCCTACTGTCTATCACTCTCTAAGTATCTATTCTTTTCAGGCTTACTACAACTTGTATACATTTGATTTAAAGACAAATAAAATGACTTACTGTTGATCCTTCCTGGTTTGAAACATTTCTGATATTTGTAATTAGTTCCTTATTCTGGAAAAACAAATAGAATGATTCCATTTTATGTTGCTGCGTTTCTATGGGGAAAAGCTGTCTTAACAAGTAAGAAAAAAATGTGTTATGAAAAAAGTAAAGATTTGAAAGCTAAACAGCAGAGAACACATCTCATTGTAGCACAAATAAGAGTAACAAAGTCCTACTTTCGAGAAAAATGAAAAAAAAATTTTTTTTAAATCTTTATTTTTGAGAGACAGAGACAGATGCAAGCAGAGAAGGAACAGAGGGAGAAGGAGACACAGAATCTGAAGCAGGCTCCAGGCTCCGAGCTGTCAGCACAGAGCCCGATGCAGGACTTGAACTCACAAACCTCAAGTTCATGACCTGAGCCTAAGTTGGACGCTTAACTGACCCAGCCACCCAGGTGCCCCATTGAAAAAATACTTTTTAGGGGCGCCTGGATGGCTCAGTCAGTTAAGCATCTGACTTCAGCTGAGGTTATGATCTCATCGTTCGTGGGTTCAAGCCCCGCGTCAGGCTCTGTGCTGGCAGCCCGAAGCCTGGAGCCTGCTTCGGATTCTGTGTCTCATTCTCTCTCTGCCCCTCCCCCACTTGTGCTCTGTCTCTCTCTGTCTCTCAAAACTAAATAAACGTAAAAAAATTTTTTTTTAATTTAAAAAAGAAAAATTATTTTTTAAATCAAGATAGCGGTTACCTTTGTTGGGGAGGTATTAGGAACTAAAAGGGGAGCCTAGGTGCTAAAATATTCTGTACTTGATATGGGCCTATACTGGTGTGTTCAGGTTCTGAAAATTCATCAAGCCATCTACTTCTGATATGCATACTTTACCTTTATCACACTTCAATATAAATTTTAAGAACCGTGTACTATTTTTACCAAAGATATATTTTCATCTCAGAATTTATAGGACAAAAACATAAGACAAAATGACCCATAGCCTCACTACCCATGGAAAGTGCTGTTAACATTCTAGGATCTAATATTCTAAACAGGGAGGGAAGTGCCTAAGGGGAGGGAAATGTTCAAGTCCTTAAGTGCTGATAAGTCATGAAGGCTGATAGACCTTTGGTAAGACTAAGAGACCACTGGATCTCACAACATGGAGATCACTGGAAACCGTGCCTAGCTGTTCTGATGGAGTGAGGGGGACAAAGGTAGGACTGGAGTGGAAACAAGACAGAGTGACAGCAGAACTGACAGCAGATCAGAATAGGAAGACAAAAGGATTCTTTTTCAAGAGTGGTGCTGCAAAGGGTACAAAAAAATAGAACAATGGTGCCAATATGCTACTTATTACTTACAACCACACATTCAAAAGAACGTAACCTAAAAATAACTAATTAAGCACCTTTCTTTATCAAAATGTTGATAGAGTAGAACTTAAGTTACTACTTGTATTCTGTGGGAGTACAGTACATTCTACTTTGAAATGACAACACAGATACTCACATTCAAAGAGGGAAACACCTGTAAGTCACTGTTGCAATTTATGTTTTCATATTTTGTTGTCCAACATTCAGTGTTCTTGAAATAATGACCACAAAAGTCTTCATCGACACTGGGGTCATGTTTTTGTGATAGCTCCTCCTACTCAAGGCAAAATTCTGGGTTATGATTTATTTCCACGCTTCTTACTGAAGAAGATAAATAAAACTTAACATCTAAATGATATCAAAGATTTATTCAGTTTGGAGCACTTGAAAATATGCAGAACAAAATACTGAAAAAAATTTTTAATTTTTATTTATTTTTGAGAGGGAGACAGAGTATGAGTGAGTGAGGGCAGAAAGACAGGAGACACAGAATCTGAAGCAGGCTCCAGGCTCTACGCTGTCAGCCCAGAGCCCCACACAAGGCTCGAACTCACAAACTGTGAGATCATGACCTAAGCCAAAGTCAGATGCTTAACCGACTGAGCCACTTAGGCGCCCCCAGGAAAAATGTTTTAAATATAATTTCAAGTATGATGAAGTTATCATGGCATGTTAGCCGTTCCAATATGGTCTGATACAGTATGCACATAATGCTAGCATAATCTTTCTGGAATAAAGGTGATTAAGGTATTTATACAGGAGATGGCTCACAGAGATATAAAAAACATTTTGTCCTGAGGCTACTTTCATTTTATCCCATGTATAATAAGATTTTATAAAGAAAAGCAGTATTTATTTTTAAATAGTTTATTGTCAAATTGGTTTCCATACAACACCCAGTGCTCTTCCCCACAAGTGCCCTCCTCCATCACCACCACCTCATTTCCCCCCGCCCCCTTCCCCTTCAACCCTCAGTTCATTTTCAGTATTCAACAGTCTCTCAGGTTTTGCGTCCCTCTCTCTCCCCAGCTCTCTCTCCCTCTTCCCCTCCCCCTGCTCCTCCATTAGAAAAATACGGAACGCTTCACGAACTTGCGCGTCGTCCTTGCGCAGGGGCCATGCTAATCTTCTCTGTATCGTTCCAATTTTAGTATATGTGCTGCTGAAGCGAGCACGAAAAGTAGTATTTAACAATGAGGAAAGATAAACCAAGGACAGATGAAGAAAATGAGGCTCCTGATGGCAGCTTCTAGTCATCAATAAAAGGTTAAGCTGGCTTCGACTGGCCAGTAGGAAACAATTTGAGCCAAATAAATAAAAAACAGTAACAGATTATAACCCATCATAACAAAGTAAAAATCCAAGAGTCCATGCTGATGACTGCTCAGGTGACTGACTGACAGGTAAGAGGAAAAGAACGGACTCATCCTCATGGAAGAATGTTAACTAAGCAGAAGGAAATACGGAATTAGAAAATTACCACTGAGCAATTATCAGAGCAATAGCTGATTTATCAAGCAAGACTCAAAGGATGTTCAGACAAGAACTGATGAAAAATAAGGATATTCATACACAAGTACAAAAGTACCTCTTCACAAACTATTGTTAACAACAAAGAGAAAAGTAGTAACTCTACAGTGGAGAAACCTGGCAGAAACGTCCTTAACCAACAGATCAAAGTTAACATTTCCAAAAATGGGACAAACCAGAATTCTCTGGTATGCCTGCCAAAAACATAACCTGATTCTAATCATGAGGAAACATCAGAAGTGCTGGATCTGAGGGACATTTTATAAAAGTAAGTGGCTTGTATACGTCAAATATATCAGTGTCATATTATGAAAGGCAAACACAAAAACAAAACAAAACACTGGAAAAACGCAATGTGACCCTAGATTAGATCTTGTACCAGAAGAAAAAAGATACAACAACAAACTACTAAGAGAGATGTTTTGGGAACACTGGCAAAACTTTAAAAGGATCAGTTTATTAGATAATAGTTTTGTATCAATGTTAAATTCCCTACGTTTTATCACTGCATTGTGTAATCTAAGTGAACACCTTTGTTCTGAGGAAACACACTGAAGTATTTAGTGTGAAGGGGTAAACTACTTGGGGATAAAGTCACAAAGGCAATACATTTGAGGATAATGGCACCCCAAATGGAAACACACACATCATTTAAGCTAGGAGCACACAGACAACAGATAAGCTCTGAAGGAAATGACTGTGAGCAACCATCAGGAGACCTGTCAAAGGAAAACACCTTGTTGACGGACCTCAAGAGGCCAGGGGACCCTGCAGGGGCAGGAGAAGCCCAGGTTGGTTGGAGGGGGATCCTCCTTTCCTCCACTCATCTCTCTCTGAGATCTACTTCTCACTAAAGCCACTTGGTTTCACTAAAGTTCTAGGTGTCCTAACATTAGTTTTTTGAATGAAGTGAAACTTTTACATTTCTTTCTTAAGCTACATTGATTTTTATTTGTGTGTGACCCACAACTCCTTTATCGACAGTTCCTACAGTCCTGATTTAAATATTTAGTAACATTTTTCTGGGGCGCCTGGGTGGCTCAGTCGGTTAAGCCTCCGACTTCGGCTCAGGTCAGATCTCACGTTCGTGGGTTCCAGCCCCGCGTCAGGCTCTGTGCTGACAGCTAGCTCAGAGCCTGGAGCCTGCTTCCAGTTCTGTGTCTCTTTCTCTCTCTGACCCTCCCCCTCTATGCTCTGTCTCTCTCTGTATCAAAAATAAATAAAACATTAAAAAAAAATATTTAGTAACATTTTTCATAAGACAAAAAGAAAATGACAGGATTTGTTTCCTTCTCCAAAAGCATATACCCTGATAAAATTAAAATATTTTTTGCCTAAGTCCCAAAATAAATCTATGGCACTTTTAAAACTACAATCTATATTTCTGGCCTGCTCACCTGATGAGCTAATAAATCTTTATATTCATAATTTTTCCTTCATAGCTTTATATACATTAAATATTTTACTTACCTCCAGCTTAGAATATTCATTTTGACAGGTATAATACTTCAAATGCCACTCAATGGTAAACTTCACAGGCCCAGAACAACTGAATGACTTAACTGTTTAGAAAAAGAAAAGTCTTATTGTACAATAATCTTATATATACTCCTATATAAGCTTTAAGGTTTCAAGAATGCAATTTAAAATAGGCTACGGTAATTAACCGAGTAAAATATTACCTAATTTCTCCCAAGTCACTGCAAAAATGAGATAAATTCATTAAATTATTATGGTTAACCAAATACTATTCATTTCATCTGTATGTTAAATCCGGCATTAAAATCAACTGAGTGACTGAATATGCTAAGTCACTGCTTTCTGCATTCTAAACTCTTCTCTTCACTAACTTATTCATTCAAAAAATACCGAGTGAGCACGCCTTATGTGCTAGAAAAGAGACATAATGGTGAACTAGAACAATCCCTGGACTTGATATTAGAGGTATTGGGGAGGGGAGAGTTAACAATTAAACAGGCCCCTTAGGATATGGGGCTAAGAACAGGGAGTCGAAGGAGCCCTGGGCAGGACACCTAACATAGTCTAGGAGAGCATAAGGGTGTACTGACATGCTTACTGGAGAAGGAGACCTTTAATGTGAAGAGCAGGAGTTAGCTAGGTGATGAGGAGGATGGAAATAGTATATACAAATGCCCAGGCAGGGTATGTGAGAGTAGGCATGAGTAGGACCACCTGAAAATAGTTTGCTATGGTCAGAACACAGACTGGGGGAAGGCGGAAGAGCCGAAGCTGGAGAAGAGTGCTAGAGAAAAGTCATGAGAAGTACTAGGCTCTGCTAAGGAGTTTTCCTTTATTTTGAATATTACAAAGTAACACTAAATGTTTCAGTAGGAGGATAATGTGAGTAGACAGACTAAAGGATTAAATCTAGAATTAGGAAGAGCTCTTTTGGGAATGTCATCACAACATAGCAGCTGGCTTCCCACAGAATAGGTCACCAGAGAGAAAGAACAAAAAAGAAGCTACAGTATCTTTTATGACCTAGTTTCAGAAGTGATATGCCATTAGTGTTACCATATTCTCTTAGTTAGACCAACCTTGATATAATACGGTAGGGGACTACATAAGGTCATGAATACTAGAAGATGGGGATCACTGTGAACCATCTTGAAGACTAGTAACCAGAAGGAATCCAAACCGAGCCCCGAAACTACAGTTCAAGAAGCTGAGACTTTAAGCCATTGTGAATTCTGCATGATGCTTTTCTAAAACTTGTGTTTAAAACTTCCAAAAGGACCAGCAAATTGAGACCGTATCTGAACCTGAATAAGATAACTCATCAGTTGAAAAGAAATACCAACCACTATCATTGCTTCACAAAAAATATGTAAGGGTGAACAGCTTCCTTAGTATAAATGGAAATTATGTGCTGTTTGCTTATTGAATTACCAGGGCTCCCCCTCCCCCCTTTTCTTTTCTACACTGCGTTGGCTCAGTGTTACAGTGCTACTTAAAGTTGGCAAAAGTCTTTGTCCTGTTTGATTTGTAGATACTGATCCTAAGGAATTAAAACTAAAAGCTCTCTATTCAGCGACAATTGTTTAGGTACTAAAAAGATCAACAAACATGGTCTGTATCATAACAGTCATTAAATATGTGAATATATTAGCATGTACTTAAATAAAGCAAAATCTGAAACTCAAAAAAAAAAAGCTGAGACTGGTAGAATTTCTGGGGAGAACACTCAAGAGTTGGGATCTGCACAGAGAGAGAGTAAAAGGAATCTGGATGAGATACTAATGAGCCTGCCTGCACAGCAGTCAGCCCAGCTGTAGAAAGAAGCCCAATCATTCTCTGAGGTCACACAGGGCTGGTAACTAAGTTTCCACTAGCCAGAGTGGAGGGGCCACATTAAATATACCAAGCATTCAGGACAAATGTAGCAGGGTCACATCTCAGAAGTGGCGCTAAGTTAGCCCTACAGTAAAGGCTACTCCAGATCCACCCTGAAAGAAATTAAACACAAAATTGGAAAGGATCAAACTGACCCAAAAGAAACTTAGCTGTCTGCCAGAACAAAGTCAAGGAATACAACTATATAATACAATTACAGCACTTAAGAAGGAAACACTGATGATATCCATCATCCAAACAAAACTGCTAGACAGAAAAAGAAAAAACCGACTCATAATCATGATTAGTCATTATGACAAAAATGGAAGGGACAAAGATGATTAGCAGAGAAGAATATTAAAGGAACTATTATAAGTATTTTCCATATGTTCAAAAATGTAAAGGAAAATGTGTTCAAAGATGTTAAGATATTATTTTAAAAGTACCAATCTTCTAGAGATTAAAACATTACAATATCCAAGTAAGAAGTTCACTCTATGAGATTAACAGAAGATTAAATACTGGAAAAGAAAAGATTACTGAACTTGAAGACAAAGTAATAGATTCAAAATGAAGCACAGAAAGAGACTGAAGAAAACTTAACAAGGCCCCAAGGATCCATGAGACAATATCAAGCAGTCTACATATGTGCAAATGGAGGCCCAGAAAGGGAGGACAGGGAGCTGGGGATAGTGTCTAAATCCATGATCCACTATAAACAATGCAATTTTTTTCATTGTGGATATCAAGTTGTTCCAGCATCATTTATTGAAAAGACTATTCTCTCTCTAAAGAATTACCTTGGCATCTTTGTTGAAAATCAACTAACCTTATAAAGATTTTTTTATTTTATTTTATTTTTGAGAGGCAGAGAAAGACAGCACGAGCAGGGGAGGATCAGAGAGAGAGGAAGACACAGAGTCCGAAGCAGGCTCCAGGTTCTGAGCTAGCTGTCAGCACAGAGCCCGACACGGAGCTCGAACCCACAAACTGTGAGATCATGACCTGAGCCGAAGCCAAAAGCTGGACGCTTAACCGACTGAGCCACCCAGGCGCCCCTCAACTAACCTTATAAATGTGGGTTTATTTCTGGGTTCTCTAATCTGTTTCTTTTTTTTCTATTAATTTTTTTAATGTTTATTTTTGAAGTGAGAGAGATGAGTGGGGGAGGGGCAGAGAGAGACAGAGACAGAATCTGAAGCAGGCTCCAAGCTTTGAGCTGTCAGCACAGAGCCTAATGTGGGGCTCAAACCCACAAGCTGTGAGATCATGACCTGAGCTGAAGTCGGACACCAAACTGACTGAGCCACCCAGGCACCCCTCTGATCTATTTCATTGTTCTTTATGTCTATCCTTATGCTAGTACCACTCTGCTACAATTACTGAAGCTTTACATAATTTTGAAATAAGATAGCAAGTCTACCAATTTTGTTCTTTTTTTTTTAAATTGCTTTGGGTATTCTAGGTTCTTTGCACTTGCATATAAATTTTAGATACAGCTAGTCAACTTCTATATAAAGTCAGCCTGGATTTTGATTGAGATTAATTGAATTTATAGACCAATCGGGGGGAAAACAGACAGTATAATGGTAGCTAGAGTTTTCATAGATGTCTTTACCAGCTTGAGGAAATTTCCTTCTATCTAGTTTCCTAAGAGTTTTTTATCACAAATGGGTACTGAATTTTTCCAAATACTTTTCTGTACATATTGAGATGATTATATATCATATTTCTTTTATTCTGTTTAGGAGGTGAATTATATTGAGAGATTTTCAGCAGCAATTCCACAAGATTGCATCTTGAATGGAGTAACAAAAGAGGGGTCCTAACAGAAAGTCAGATGTCTGATCTACCAAACCGGAAGGACACATATCCAAGGGACTAATTCTTAGATTTGCAGGCACTAAGATCTGGTTTTGTAAGAACACAGAGCCTCATCCTCATTCTTTCCTTACACCACCAACTTACATGTATAATCTAGAATGTCCAATTACTACTTCAAATGAACAGTACTGTAAAGTGGTTGTGTAATGATTAACTCTCTCCCTTCAGCGTGTCTTCCTAGATACCCAAAGGTGATGAACGCTGCTTGATGAGCAAGGCACCAGAAGGAGGAGGCTCAGATGGATACTATGTCTTCATCTACCAGCCACATGTCATACCTACAGTCATAGTTCAAGACCTTTCTCCCATCAGTGCCATTAGACACTGTCTGCTTTTGCCTAACTAAACCCTCAGATATGTTTATATATATTTTTATGTTTATACTATTAACTCTCTTCTGCTGCCTCATTCTTCCTTCAGGTATATTAATACTACCGTCTTGAGTGTGGTCTACTCTTAGCTGATCTTAGATATTAGGTATTGATTTTTTAAAATCAGATTATGTATTTGACTGGTCCATATCACTGTTTTCACTTTTTTCCCCCATGTAATTTTTTTGTCTGCAATAGTCTCTTAAGTCTTACATGTCTAGACACTGAAATCTGAATTTGCTAAAGCAGTTAGATGCCAATTGTTTTTCCTCACCCACCTTGGACTTCAATTTCCTCTTACCAAGTTGTTATCAATACTGATGATCTATGAAATCAATGAACTGCTTTGAACCACCTCTGCTGTCTAGCTGATGGCTGGACAACTTCCTTTAGCAAAGACCCACCTACGGCAGAATCACCCAACAAATGACCTGAGCATGCTGTGACAGAGAAAAGGGGCGTGGCTTCGGATCTCCAGGAAGCCAATTTGCTCTATCCAACAAAAAACGGCTCCTTATGCCAAAACTTTAACCTTGGCACCAATTTACCTAGTCAAGTTACTGGAAACAATAAGAAGAATCAGACCACAGTATATATGATCTGCCATAAATCCATCAAAAATGCTGAAAATCTTCAGGTACCTGGGTAGTTCAGTCGGTTAGGTGTCTGACTTCGGCTCCAGTCATAATCTTATGGTTCGTGAGTTCGAGCCTCACGTAGGGCTTGCTGCTGTCAGCTCAGAGCCTGCTTTGGACCCTCTGTCTCGTTTTCTCTTTGCCCCTCCCTCACTCACACTTTCTCTCTCTCTCAAAAATAAACATTTCTAAAAAATCTTTAAAAACAAAAAAAATATTGAAATCCTCAAGATCTATGAGAACCTGGTAATTCTCACACGTATTTACATAGACAACATAGTCCCTAACAAATAAGTTCATTTTTGTAAGCTCAAAATCCTAATGAAAATGTTAGTGTGTAGTAATTTTTTTTAAAGTTTCAGGGGCATAAAGGCTTTACCATAATCACAACATTTCATATACTCATGCAAGGAATTTATCTAGTTTTAAAAGCTGGGATTCAGAGTCAAATTTGACAGAAGTGTACTTTATTACACGTAATTATAATTTTTAAAGAATAATTCATACTACATTTTTTGAGACAGGATCAGAAAAATCCATTCCTGAAAATAACCAAGACTTTACTGAAACAAAAGAAATCCTGAAAAATCTTAGAACCACTTAAAAACAAAATATTTAGCCTAGTTTAAAATATATATTAGTTTTAGTAACATATCAGTTTCTATCACATTATATGCTATTCATTTGTAGTGTATTGTTATGTTAGTATTATTAGTTTATTGTACTTACCAGAAAACCTGATTTCTGTAGCATTAAACATAGTTTTTCTAAATATCAAAGGTCCTGATTTCTAAAATGAAAAACAAGGAAATAAAGAATGATCTAGTTAAAAATTTTTTCTCTATTTAGGAGTATAGTTTTACCCTTGAAAATATATAGTTCTAACCCTTGCACTCCTGTGATCAGCATGAATTCTTTTAGAATAATTTTTAAGCAATTTTTAAAAAATTAAAATAAGGTTTAAAATCTGGGTATATCACCCACTTGCTTAAAATCTTGTCCCATGTACCTACTCTCTATTAGGCTCCAGAATGGCCCTGCTTCCAGGATCTCAGCGGGGGCTGGGGACGGGGTCTGCACTATTGCTGCTCCTCAGGCAGGGGTCCTACCTGTGCCTCAGCAGTTGCTCTAGTGATACTTACATGAAGGTACTTACACGAATGTAAGGATCCCGCTCCCTGTGTACTGACAACAGACCAATTCTTGCTGCCACTTACAGGGCCCTGCCTAATCAAAGGCCTGCCCACCTGTCTTCGCTCCTTTCTCTCAGTGCTTCAGAAGCAGGGCACGCCTTCCTGCCCTCAGGAACTTAGTCAACCTGAAAACTGACTGGAAAAACCCTTCCCTGTCACTCTTTCTTCATCTTGTTAATGACTTCTTACCCTTCTCAGCCCAGTTCAAGAGTCCCTTCCACAGGACGTCTTCCATGATGCTCCACGCCTGGCCAGGCCTTCCCTTCCATGGTCTCACAAGCCTCGCCACGATTAAAACTATTTAATCTAACACTTAGTTATTAATGTCTGCCCTCGCCAAGAATAAAAACACTGTGAGAAGGGACTGTGTTCAATGAACAAGTGGTTAGGAACGAAAGACAAACACTGATGACAGGCAGCTCTTTCTTGATAACTTCCCACCCCAACACAGTTTCAACAGCAAAGCCCCCAGCCCAGACCCCTCCTCTGAGCTCCAGATCCACCTACACAACTGCCTCAAGGTCAATGTTCACGAGGATGTCCAACAGACATTCCACACTAACCTGTCCTACACTAGACACATTCCTCTCTGCTCCTCGCCAGCTCTTCGTACACTGCCCGTGTTGGCTGCAGGTGATGCCATCTTCGGTCACCTCAGCCTTGGCTCCTTCCAGACCCTCACCTCCATTGCCCAAACCCCAAGGCATCCTACCTGATCTCACAAACATTTCCCAAATGTAGCTCTTCCTCTCCATCCCTGCCACCACGGCTCCGATGCAGGCTCTCAGCATTTTCTGCCTACAGCTCTGCCATCAGATCTGAGCATATAATTCATCCTGAGCTGGCAGCCGCAGTGACTGGTATTTAAATCTAGAATCCTTCAATGGCTCTCTCTCATTCACACCCAAAATTTGTTTCTGGTGGCCTAATCCACCCTTTAAACAGGGTTCTGTGACCCAGCAGGGCCCTCTGAAAAAAGTTTTGAAATAGTTGACATGATAAAAACATGGATTCTGGCTTTTCAAAAAAAGGAGACCTGGCAATTCTGTGCCTACATTGCCATATAATATCCACCAGCCAGGGCCGAATGATAGCTGCCCTTTTCAGAAGAAGCATGTAATCTATAGTCCATCGCTCTCTCCAGCGCCCCATCCAGTCCTAAATTTAGCTCACTGCACTAAATATCACTGGCCTCAGACCCTGCAGGTCCTGGAGTTTGGACCCCCAGCCACAGGCTGAGGGCCAAGCAAGCTCTGGGAGATTTATGGTAACCTGAGGCCCCTCTCACACTCCTACCAGAACCTCACTCAGCAGCAATATTAAGGATTTCCTGCATCACTCCTGCTCTACTCCGTCCTTCTTCCTCACAGAGGTAACCTCTACTCACCTTTTAAGACCCAGCCAGGCACCAACTCTAGAAAACGGGGTTAGGTGACCCCCTCAGTGCGCCAACAATATCCCAAGAACGTTGCCCTATATGTAATCACTACTCATGAGTCTGCCGTTCCTACTACTGTGTGAGCTTCTTGAGAGAAGGAGCGTGGTCTAAAATTCATCTTTGCAACAGCAATGGCGGGTCTGCTATGCTGTTGCACCAAAAGTGCTCAAACTATTTGTTCACCTTTACAATCAAAAGATGCATTGCTTGAGACATCTACAGGACAGATTACTGAAAGGCTTACTCTCCTTTCTTGTTCTGAAGGACAAGTTCCAACAACATGAAATGGGGGGAAAAAATCAGCCTATTCCCTACAAAGAAGGGCTTTATGGACTGCTACTGACCTGATGTGGGACCCAAGGAAAAAACTGCCTCCTCATTCAGGAAGCAAAGTCATTCTTTCTGCAGGATGTTTGGAGTTGCACTGTTCAAAGTAGAGTTGGCAAAGATCTTTACAGATACGGTCAAGTAGTTTAACAATCTGTGCACAGCTCATTCACTTCCAAGATTGTTTACTCTTAGTCTATGATACAGTCATTCACTAAGGAAGCAGCACGAAATCGCGAGTGCAGCTCTTGGAGTTTTACTTTTTACCATCCAGAGACATTCAGTAATAGAGATGCACACACTGTATCCCTGGGGCATATAATGAAGGACCCTGGAAGAAATCGTAGCACTGGGTCTTAAAAAATCAGAAGAGACCAACTTTCCTTCCTGTAGAGCATCTATGCTGTAGGAAGTATTTGCAGTCTCTGGTACTAAATGTTTTTGGTTGAGCAAATCAAAACATAAGTTTTCCTTTTAGAACTTATACATCATTTCAATGCATGTGGAAAATATTCATCTCAAAACAGAGCAGGGTGAGTCATCTGACTCGAGGAAAGCAGGAGATAAGGCCTCTGTTCCTGATTTCCTGCCCTTCTTTAGCAAGATTTTCCAAACTGCTACTCCTGTATCGCTTCTACATCATCTCATGCAACTACCAGATGCCAAGTTCTCAAATATCCTGCCCTGGAAAGGAAGTTTCCACACACTCATGCCTCCAGCCTAGCCTTTCAAACCCTCCTTCAATCACACATCCCACCCCGTCTCTACACACATTCCCGGAACTGTGACAGGAGCCCTGGAGAAATGCAGGAACCGCAGAAGAGGGAAAGAGGGGTGGGGTAGCTCTCGCATTTAAAGAAGGAAACGAAAGCGGCGCACACACTTTTTAAGCTTGTGCTGAGAGTGACGCCTGGGAAAGTCCTTTCTGTGGCCCCTCGGGTGTGGCCCCGTGGCGGCACCCGGTCCAAGGTGGGTCAAAGATGCCGGCAGAACTGCCAAGAGACGTGGGGCTCGGGTCGGATTAAACGAGGACCTTATCTAGCCAGGGCGCGTCAGAGCACCGCCAGGGGCCAGGACTTCGGGAAAGGCGATCGGCAGGAACAGTAGCAGCGCTCAGAAGGGAGAGCCGTCCCCATGCACCGGCTTCACTGAGCTTCCCCACAGCCCAAGTCCGGCTGGAGGAGGGGGCTTTCCAGGCCCTTAATGGACGAAAGGCTCAGGGAGCTTATCAGGGCCCCGGAGCAGGCCCGGCAAAGACCAGATGAACGGGGCCGGGCACGGGGGTCGGAGCGAGCCCCGGCGAGGACCCTGAGGGCCCGAGACAAGCCACGCCTCTGTCTCGACATTCCACTTACGTCGCTGACTGTCGCTGCCCAGAGCCCGAGCTCGGGAACGGCGCCCACAGCTGCCGGTGCCCAGCAAAGGAGGCAGAGGGCGACGGGAAGCAGCGGCGTCCCGGCAGGAAGGCGGCGGCCGGGCGTGAGCCGGGGGCCGATGCGGCAGGCGGCAGCCATCTTGACACGGAAGCCGCACCTGGCGCTCCCGGACGCCCGCCACGCCCCGGGTCCGCACCTGGTGCAGCTCCGCCCCCGGAGGCGGGTTCGGGTCTTGTGGCGTGGCTCCGAATGGGAGATGGAGGAGGGGTTTAGGCTTGGGCGGGGAGGCGCGGTTCGGACCGAGAAGCGGAGCGCAGGCCCGGGCCCAACCGTGGAGCTAGGAGGAGCCGGAGCGCGGCAAGAGGGCGGGTGGGCGGGTCAGAAAGTGGAGGCGGGCCTCAGGGCCGGGGCGGAGTCGGCGGGGGGTGGGGGAAGGGTCGGGAGACGAGCTGGGGGCGGGGCTACTGTGGGGGTGGGGCCGGGAGGAGGTACGAACGGGGGCGGGGCTCAGGGCCGGGCCGGAGTGTGGAGGCAGGGCTGGGAGAATAGGGGCGGGGTGTGGGCGGGATCATATTGGGGGCGGGGCCGGCCCGAGGCTGAAAGGTCAGGTCCTAGGCTTCACATTGGATGTGGTCTGAGGCTTAGGGGAGAATATGGGATGCATTTTGTGCTCAAGTTTTCTACTTCTTGTGTCTCAGTTTCTTGTATCCTCTACACGTGCCCCTACGCCAGTCCTCACAGTTCAAGGGAAACAAATTATTCTCTTTATTCATGGAAAGTGGTTTGGAAAGTACTTTGAAGTCAAAATCAATTGAATCCAAGACATAGTGTTGTAAGCATAACGTGGTGGCACAGTTAGTAATTACAGTTAGTAATTTTCAGACATATACAGCTGCCTGATTACTTAAAGCTGAAAGGATTTACATTTGTCTTACTGTGTACTTTGCCCAGCATTTTCGCCTTTGAAAGCTTTCTGTCAAAGAGAACTACTTTATTATCAAATGTAAATAATGTCTAGAAGGAGAATATAGTCCTGGATTAATACTGTTCTCATGTAAAATAGGATTGATTTACAGTCAAGAGATTGTTTGCCTTATCAGTCATCTTTGTTCACCCTAGTCATTTGTACAGCCAATCATTATTGAGGGTCTAGTCCAGAGAGGTATGAGCTGACAGTCTTGTGTATTTATAAATGCGAAGATTGAATTTATGATAGTTTCTTTTCACAAGAATCTTGTGATTATATATCATACATTTTTATTGTGTCAAAGTTTTGTTGTTTACTAATGCTTCCTATAGACCCCTTGTTATACAACCATCAAAATTCAAGAGCACTAGTAGGTTTCTGGAACACTAGCCGATCCTCACCAGTAAGTGGCGCTAGCATTTTGAAGAAATTTTACATAAAAATCGTGTTCAATTGACGGTGCTATAGATACCTCTAATTTAAATCATTATAACCTTAATTCAGTCAACAACTACTGTCATTGCCTTGAGCAAATCAAGCAGCTTTGGTGTCTCCTACATCCAAGGCACTACCTGGACAGGGATAAGAAGATCAGTATGGAATAGTCCCTTTCATTACTGTGAGGCTGTAAAAATGTAAAAAGATGTGCACAGGTAAAAAGCCATTAATACAAGGCAGAATGGGTAAAGCCTTGAACTATGGATATCAAGGGTGTTTAGGGGTAAGTTGATTATTTTATTCAAGAGTCCTTACCTTTTAGAGATTTCCTTCATTTCAGTTCGCCCAGAAGCAGACCCTGAGATAAAAATTTGAGTAGACGTAGTTCATTTGAGAGGTGGAGGAAAGACCAGCAGAGGGGTGGTATGGGCTGAATTTTTCACCCAAATTTCATATGCTAAAGTCTTAACCCCAATACCTCAGAATGTGACTGTCTGTGGAGATAGGGTTGTGTAGTTGGGCCCTACTCCAGTATGACTGGTGTTTGATAAGGAGATTAGGACACACACACACACACACACACACACACACACCTTGAGACCACGTGAAGACACTGGGAGAAGACAGCCATCTATAAACCAAGAAGAGAGATTCAGAAGAAACCCACCCCACTGACACCTTGAACTCTGACACCTTGATGTAGGACTTCTAGCTTCTAGAATCATGAGAAAATACATTATGTTAAGTTGCCCAGTCTGTGGTACTTTGTTATGGCAGCCCTGGAAAACACCAAAGCATATCATAAGCAAATTGCATAAGATCAGTGATAAAAAAAAATCTTAAAAGCAGAGAATAAGGACATGTTAAATACAAAAAACAAAGTGATAAGAATGGCATAAATTTGTCAGAAACAATAAAAACAAGAAGAAAATGGAGAAATATTTTTTAAAGTATTGAAAGAAAAAAATCTTTCAATCTATAAGTCAATACTCAGTAGAAATATTTTTCAAAAACAAGAGAAATAGTCATTTTCAGATTCCTAAAAGCTGAAGGAATTCACCATGAGAAGACCAGCCTGAGAAAAAATGCCTATAAGATGATTCCAGATAAAAGACTGGATTCACACAAAGGAATAGAGTAGTGGAAATGGTAACAACATATAAATATTTAAGATCTTTTCTTATTATTGGGATCTTTAACAGTTATTTTACTATCTAAACAAATACAATTACATCATTTTGGGTTTATCACATGTGTGAAATAAAATCCATGCAGCAATAGCATAAAGTTCAGGAGGGAAGAAATGGAAATATATTATTGTATGGTTTTTATTAAATTTTTAAAATGTTTATTTATTTTTGAGAGAGACAGAGCATGAGCAGGGGAAGGGGAAGGGGAGAGAGAGAGAGAGAGAGAGAGAGAGAGAGAGATACAGAATTTGAAGAAGGCTCCAGGCTCTGAGCTGTCAGTACAGAGCCCTATGTGGGTCTCAAAATCACAAACTGCAAGATCATGACCTGAGTCAAATTCAGTCGCTTGACTGACTGAGCCACCCAGGTGCCCCTGTACTATATTTTAAATGATATATCACTTGAACAGAGACTGTGATAATTTAAGCATGTAACTATAAATCTTAAAATAATTATTAGAAGAATAAAAACAGTTATAGCTAATAAATCATGATGGAAGGTAAAATGGAATCATACCAAGTTTTTGATTATTCCAAAAGAAGGCAGAAAGAGTAGAAAAAGGGAATAAATAACAAGTAGGACAAATATAAAACAAATTGCAAGATGGCTGATTGAAACTGTCATATCAATCATCAGATGTTAATGGTCTAATTATCTTAATTAAAAGGCAGTGATATCAGATTAGTTGGAAAAAAAATCCAACTATATGCTGCCTACAAGGAAGACACTTTAAATTTAAAAACACAAATAGGTTAAAATTGAAAAGAAGGAAAAATTATATGATATTCCAAGAAAACTGGAATGACTACATTAACCTCAGGCAAAGTAGATTTCACAGTGAAACATATTATCAGGGATATAATGAAGCTAATTTCATAATGATAAAGGGGTCACTTCATTGGAAAGACACAACAATCCTATATATTTATGCACCTAAGAGCAGAGTTTAAGATGAGTGAAGGAAAAACTAATTGGAAATCCAAAAAGATCCATAATTATAGGTACCCCAAAAAGAAACCCTGAATCCATTAGCAGTTACTTTTTGTTTCTTCCTTTTCCACACCCGCCCCCCGCCCCCCGGCAAACATTGATCTACTTTGTCTCTATGGATTTGCCTATTCTGGATATTTTACATAAATGGAATCATACAATATGTGGTTCTTTGTAATTAGCTTCTTTCACTCAGCGTATTTTCAGAATTAATCCACACTGCATCATGTATCAGTTCACTATGGCTGAGTAATATTCCATGGTATAGATACTCCACATTTTGTTTATCCATTCATCATACACTGATGAACATTTAGGTTGTTTCCACCTTTTGGCTATCATAAATAGCACTACTATGAATATTTATGTATAAGTTTTTGTGCAAACATGTTTTCAATTCTCTTGGTATACCTAGGAATGCAATTCATGGGTAATAAGGTAAATCTATGTTTTAACTCTTTGAGGAACTGCCGAACTATTTTTTAAAGCAGCTGTATTATTCTGTAATTTCATCAGCAATGTTTAAGTGTTCCAATTTCACCACATCCTTACCATCCTTATTATCTGTCTGTTAGATTGTAGCCACTCAAGTGACTGTGAGATGGTATCACTCTTGTTGTTTTTTAAAGATTTTATTTGTAAGTAACCTTTATACCCAATGTGGGGCCTGAACTCACAACCCTGAGATCAAGAGTCACATGCTCCACTAAGAGGGCTAGCCAGGCACCTCTCACTGTGGTTTTAATTTGCATTTCCATGACTAATGATGTTGAATATTTTTTCATGTGTTCGTTGGCCATTAAATATCTTCTTAGGAAAAATATATATTTAAATCTTTTGCCCCTTTAAAAGTTGTTTTCTTTCCTTTTAAAAATTAGGTTATCTTTTTATTGTTGAGTTGTAAGAATTATTTCTATTTCTAGATATAAGTCCCCTTTTATCCAGCATAATAATCTCTGTCTTTTCAATCCGAATATTTAATCCATTCACATTTAGTGAACTACTTATCACTGGCTAAACAAGAAACATTGTGATTGCAGGGCAGACTTGTAAATTTCTTGAACTTGGAATGTATTCTCCAAGCTGCACACAAATCAATAAACAAAAGGTGGAGGCTTTATTGGCTCAAGATATTCAAATACAACACTGACCAAAGGCTGGCTTATTACTAAACCATGCTGACTCAGAAGTGACCTCTTAAAAGCTAGGCTTAGAAATGAAAACAAGAATAATTTTTAAAAAGTAAATAAGCAGAGACACCAGTGGTCAAACACAGCAGGAGAAACATAGTCTACAGGATTAATGCTGGCAAGCCACTAATCAAACAAATAAACAAGAAAACAAACAAATAAACAAGAAAACAAACAGGGGCACCAGGCTGGCTCAGTTGGAGGAACATGTGACTCTTGATCCTTAGGGTTGTTGGTCTGACTCTTGCATTGGGTGCAGAGATTACTAAATAAATAAAACATTTAAAAAATTAAACAAAACAAACAGTGATAACAATCACTTCTAGAAGGAGGGACAAATTAAAATCTATAGTTGCTATAATATATGATCAGAAATAGCCAGCTTCAAAAAAAATATGTGAAACATGCAAATAAACAAGGAAGTTGGCTCATACATAGGAAAAAAGAAAGTAGTCAATAGAAATTGTCCCTAAAGAGACCCAGATAAAAAACTTTGCAGAAACTTTATTATTTTAAAAAGCATCTATTTAGATATATGTTCAAAGAATTAAGAAAACTGTATTTTAAAATGTTTAACTCAAAATAAAAGAGAATATGAACAAGGAAATACAAGTTATTAAAAGAACCAAATGGCACTTCCAGAATTAAAAGTAGAATTATGGAGGGGTGCCTCACTGGCCCAGTCTGTGGAGCATGTGACTTTTGATCTCAGAGTCATCGTGAGTTCGAGCCCCACATTGGGGGTAGAGTTCACTTCAAAAAAAAATGGGGGTTACCTAGGTGGCTCAGTCACTTAAGCCTCCGATTCTGGCTCAGGTCATGATCTCACAGTTAGTGAGTTCTAGCCCCATATCGGGTACTGTGCTGACAGCTCAGAGCCTGGAGCCTGTTTCAGATTCTGTGTCTCCCTCCCACTCTCTGCCCCTCCCCTGCTCACACTCTCTCTCTCTCTCTCTAAAAATAAAATAAACAAACATTAAAAAAATTTTAAAATAAAATAAGAAGTACAGTCACTGAGATGAAAAACTTTTTAGGACGCCATAGCAGATGTGAGCCTGGAGAAGAAAGAATCAGCAAATTTGAAGACAGATCATTAGAGATAGCCTAATCTGAAGTACAAGAAGAAAAAGATTTAGAGAACTACAAATTTATGTAACAAGAAACTATTTTCTATCTTAGGAGAACCAGTGTTAAAAGAGGCCATCAGGACTCTCGGCATTAAAGCAGCAGCCCACATTCCCTTGAGCTCCTCAGACCATTCGTGGTAGAATGGAATTTTGGTTTTCAAACTCCGATGCACGGCCCTTTAATGTGAAATTTTCCGGGGCAGGGCCTTAGAGCCTGCTTCCAGGGAAAGCACTTGCTCTCTAGTTCTGAGGTTCGTTAGAGCCTAAACATCTCAGGCTTGGCTCCAACGAAATGTGCAAGTCAGAGCATTCTGAGGAATATTCTTTAAAAGAAAGTATTCATTTGAAGCCATGTGTTTCCTCCTCTGAACTGTTATCAAGACAGCAAGGCTGTTCTTTGCAAATCTCAAGGTCCAGAAAAGAGCCTTCTTCTCAGTGAATATTAATAAATGGATGAATTTATGTGTTTTCACAGGATGTTTGAAAACACTGTCTTGGGTAGAATTTATAACTGTGCAGTTTCAATAAATCCACTAGTTAATTTAAGCTTCTTATATCATTGAGGTAGTAAGTGTTAATATATAGAACTCTCAGGTTGGTCTTTCAAATATCTGTACATGGAATCCCATTTCAATAGAAGATATTGTACATGAAAATATTCTGAAGTAGTGGTCTTTGGGTTACAGCTTCTAGAAATAATCATTACATTTAAATACAATTAATTTAAGCAATTTATACATGCTTAAGTGAAATAGATGATGTGAAGTTTTACTTCTGTTCCGGGAGCTTTAAAAGAGAGAAGATAAAAATCTACATATAGAAACACTGGGCATTACTGAAATGTTTGTTAACGAAAATGAAACTTCCTGTTTTCCTGCTTGTCATCCAAGGTAACTAAGTGTCTTTAGAGAAGTTAAGTTGCTGTCATAGCTGGTTTATTTTGGGGCCAATTATTTTCCCATTGACTCAGCAGAAGTTCCTACTTGTTTTTGCCATTGACCAGAAGTCACAAAGGCCCGTAATTTTCTGGAGTAGTCTGGCCACAGTCATTCTGATTTGCAAGATAAGAGACTGTGGTTTGGCTTGTTTCCTGAGCAGGAACTTCTGCTCAGTCTAGGGTCATGGAGGCTGAGGAAGAGTCTCTCCATACCTGGAGGGCATTTGGACCCACCTCAGGTCCCCAAATCTTGTCCATAAGGCCACTACTGCTTGCCACCACTCATATACAAGGAGGGGTGAGCACTGAGGCCCACAGGTAACCAAACTCCAGGATGAGATGGACAGAAGAGGAACCTCCTGGCATCAGGATGTGGGGAGTTGCATGTGAGTCCAAGAGCCGCTTGAGGTGAGGGATGATGGCCAGTGTCCTTCACTCTGCCAACTTCCCTAACCGTTTGCATCCCCGGCAATGGTGAAATTATTTTATTTTTTAGTTTGCATCATTTTGGAAGGACTTGATAACATAAGCAGGGAAAAGATTTCTAATAAGACATGGTGAGTTTGTACTGCATAAAAAATGAAATTGGGAGAAGCTTCTAATTGGGGAAAGCGTCTAATACGTATAGAGTTCTTTCAAAGACTTTGCTTTCTCCTCCTCCTACATCACCACCTAGGGCTTGCCGAGAAGGTACTGCTCTGTCTTTATTCTCCAGGAGAGCCAAGTGACCTGCCCAGACTGCTCAGGGAGTACTCACATGACTAGTTCCCTTCCAGTCTTTGCCACAGCTGTGTGGCCCAGCTCATGAGGTTCTTTTTTCCCCTAATTTTTGAGAGAGAGAGAGAGAGAGAGAGAGAGAGAGAGAGAGAGAGAGAGAGACAAAGTACTAGCGGGGCAGGGGCAGAGAGAGAGGGAGACAGAATCCAGAATCCAAAGCAGGCTCTAGGCTCTAAGCTGTCAGCACAGAGCCCAACACGGGGCTTGAACCCACTGACTACAACATCGTGACCTGGGCAGGAGTCAGATGCTTAACCAACTGAGCCACCCAGGCGCTCCTCAGCTCATGAGGTTCTGATCTTCACTTCTCTCTACTCAGAAGAAAGAAAGAGGAAAAAAAAAAGCTAGGAAAAGGAAAGAATAAAAAGGAAGGGAAGGAGACAGAAGGGAAGGAAAGGAAGGAAGAGTGCAGGGAGGAAGGCAAGAAAAAACCCTCACAAGGCAGAGCTTGTCCCAACCTGTAGGTCACGAGTATTTCTGGTATTTGTTTATTTGTCTTGCCCTCTTGACCTCCCCAGCCCAGTCCCAGCTGGCTGAAGACAATGACCCAATTTGTTTCTCTCTGTTTTCTCTCACCTCCACCCTTTTCCCATCAAGAGCCACTTTACAAAAGTGAGTTTACACAAAAGAAAATTTAAAAGGTCAGTACATGCTCAGGAGACAGTACAAGAGTTTCCTAATGATTGGGTCCTCTGGAAGTTAGTCCTTTCAGAACTTTGAAACATTGCAGTGTGCCCAAGAACAACCACGGTGGTCCCAAAGTTCTGGGTGAGGAGGTGGAAATGCCTGAATAATGGTAATTAGTTTCCTTCCCCTCCTGGGAAAAGGAAGCTGGGATGGGAAGGTGCTGCCCATCACATCCCCCATTTAATCAAGGACCTGGTGCACAGTTGTGGGTTGAAGTGAGTTTCTCCGCTGTTTGTTGATGTCTCAAGAAAAGCCAGAAGCCACAGCTTGCTCACTTCTCCGCACTCTTCTGTAGCAGATATGGTCCAGGCTTCTCAGCCTTTCTCAAGCCACATGGCATATGAGGAGCAAAGTGGACAGGATTTGGGGGGCTGTGCAATTTATTATATATTTGTTTCTACTGTATAATTAAAGTTAAAGATATAAAACACTAAGTATATTAATTTAGATATTTCATATTAAATTTATATGAAACTTCCAAGTAACAGTTTTTCAATTTGCTTAATTATCTCACGGACGTGGACATAACCTTTCTTCATTGGGGTTTTATTTTGTATCGAACTAGCCAGTCAGTCCCTGATCAAGAACTTAATGATGAACTATTCACATTTTTGATAGTCACCATCAACAAGAAACTTTGTTTGCACAAGTAGAGCATAAAGTTTTTTTTATTGATTTTTTTAAACAACCATTCCACATTTCTAACAATAGAAATTATAGACTCTAACGGTCTTTTTTGTTTCTTTCTTTCACTGATAAATGTGATACTGGCATTTTCTGTAACAATGCAGATCCTTTTCAAACTCTCAGAACTTTCTTGTATAGCGCATTTCACAGGAACAGTGAAGCTGGCTCCCGTTGGGAGACTGCGGCCCCTGGGTTGGCAGTGGGGACAAGGACCCAGGCTGGGCCCAGTGCACACGCTGAGCCTCACTGCAGTGGCTTGGGTGAGGCTGCTCACAACTGGGGAGCAACAGGCCTGAGGGACCGGTGCTCACACGGCACCTGTCTACTGCTTTCACTAGCGGAGGGAGTTAGAGTCTCCCTGCCTCAGCCTGCCCATCTGTGAAATGGGGATGATAGCAGTACCTACCAGCCGAGGTTCTTATCAGAATTAAATGAGTCCTATGTGTGGCCACAGAGTAAGTGCTACCTGTGTGTTTCTTCGCTCTTCGAGAGGCTCTGAAGCAAACTCCCAAATCACATGCAGAGCCAGCCAGAATCAGATTACTTGGTTCTGAAATTCTAGCTCCCCCCAGCCCCCAGATGTGAGCCATCACATGTTACCCGATGTTTCCAGCCTCGGTTTCCTGGTCCCTACATGATAATATCATTGCTACCTAAGGTAGCACTATCCAGATTAAATAGGGCAGTTCACATAAAGTACTCGAAACATAGCATGTGCTCAACCAACAACCGCTGTCACGACAGAGAACAGCCAGGCCATGAACTCAGAGATGGCTGAGTTCTAAGCCTGTTCCTAGCCCATTGCCGGGGTCCACCTCCCATAAGTTGTGACTCCCAAACGGAAAACTGTGTTACCTGACAGACTCTCTTCTACAAGTTAGTTTCAATCTTTCCACTCAGATTGTACTTGTCAACGCTTTAATATATTTTGTTTTTCATCTCTGGACAGTGGAGTGGTTTTTCCATATCTTTCCAGAACAATGCCAAGATTGGTCAAGGGCCCAGCGATTAAGGGAATTTCTTTGCAGAGGCATGGAGGCCGCTGGTCGGTGACCACTGTCTTTCCAAGTACAACACATCCTTCCTCATTCATATTTTATTAGGAAATCACATCAAAGAATTAATCAGTTATAAAACTTTAAATATTAAATAAATCAGTATCAAATAAATGATTTCTATAAGAATATTAGATTTTCCATAAGACCAGAAGCAAAGCCAAATACAGCATTTCATTTTACAAATATTTTTACACTTAATAGTCATGGAAAAGAAAAGAACTTTAAAAAATAACACTGACTCTGTGCAAATGTTAACATCAAGGAACAGTGGTAGAGATGAGGCTGTTAAAGCTTAATTCTTAGATCTGCAAGATAAGCAACATGAAATAAGTCATCATTTATTAAAATAGATCCTTGTCTCTTTCCATCATATACATATAAATGTATTTTCTCTTTAAATAAATATATATTATGTATTTTTAAGGATGACTTACTTGACAACATTCATCTGGTGCTTTTGGGCCATGGCATTGGACTGGGAAGGAAGACAAATTCCAAAAACATAGAATGTACAGAGATCCTCATAAAGCAGAAGAATTTCCTTGGGTTGAGAATGTTTCTCAGGTCTCCTCATATGAGGACTTCGGAGTCTTCTGAGGAGTCGTCGGCAAATAAAAGTCCATCTGGTGATGGACTCCCCACGGGCAAGGTGCTGGAATGGGACCAGGAGACTCCATTTTTTACAACTTTGTCCTCCGGTAAAACACAGTCCTTTCCCGCCGTCCCTGATGTTGGGGCGGCAGAAGCCAGATCTCCCCACTCCTCACTGCCCCCGTTGAGGATGTACCGTTCCTCCTGAGGTTTGCTCTCATGAACTTCCGCTGTGACCACACTGACAGCAGCGCTGGGAGTACAAGAACCAATGATAGAGTCAAGATCAATGTTCATGTCTAGCTGAGCAAGTGCGGGGCCCTCTCCGGGGTCCTCACAGCTCTCAGGAAACTGTGTGTTGATGTAAATGACATCAGCTTTGTCCTGAACTTCAGGCAAACTTTCCAAGAGTTTCTCTAGCTGCAGCCTCAGCACAGAAAAGGTAGGTCGGTCCAAGGGCTCGGCTCTCCAGCAAGAATGCATTATTTCATACCTACAAGGACAGAAGAGTGAGTTGTTTCCTGGCCCAGCACCCAGAGAGAGCCCTTAGTGCAATCCACACCGTGTTTTCGCCTATTCTTTGGTTTTGTCACATTTTAATCCACACTAATTCTACTTTTGGGAAACCACTGAGGTTTTCCTTGCAGCATAGTATTTGCTCCTCGCTTATAAATGTTCCATGGGGGGGGGGGGCACCTGGGTGGCTCAGTATATTGAGCGACCGACTTCGGCGCAGGTCATAATCTCACGGTTCGCTGGTTCGGGCCCCACATTGGGCTCTGTGCTGACAACTCAGAGCCTGGAGCTTGCTTCGGATTGTGTCTCCTTCTCTCTCTGCCCCAACCCCGTTCGTGCTCTCTGTCTCTCAATAATAAATAAATGTAAAAAAAAAAAAAAGTTCCATGGGTATGTAATAAGTGATTCTCGGGCTCCAAGAATACAGAACATATATGGCAATTGTACCGAATGTTGCAAAGTGGGGAGTATTTCAGGCCTTTCCTTCATTCTAGAGGTTGCCAAACTATATGGCCCATGGGCCAAGTCCAGCCCAGTGTCTGCTTTGCAAATAAGGTTTTATGGGAACACAGCTACCTTGATTCATTCACATATTTACAACTCTGCTACAGAGGCAGAGTTGAGTAGTTGCTACAGAAACCATTCAGCCTGCAAAACAGCAAGTATTTTGTTATCTGGCACTTCACAGAAATAATGTGCTGACCCCAGTTCCATACCTACCATCAAATTGGGTTTGTAACCAGGACTGATTTGAAAGGGCCCTGGGGCAAGGGCTAAAGAGGCCAGGGGGTAGGGGGAGGGGAAGGTGAGGAAGGATGTGTATCTCTACATTAAATCTTCTCAACAGCCATGTCATTGTTGCTTTGCAATAAACATGAGAGTGGACTCAGGGATGTTACGGATGCCATGGCTGTGGGCAGCAGGGGCGGTAAGGGGACCAGCCTCCAGCTGGACAACGCCGATCCCCAGGTGCTCATGACCCCTCTGCTATGCTTGGTACAGACGAATCACTGTGGCTTGTCCATTTCCAGTGTCTCATATAACTAAGAACTAACAGTGGAGAGACATTCACATGCACCAACAAAACACAGAGATGACTGACTGAGGAACCACTGCCCAGAGGTGAAGAGGGAGGTATGCCACCATTTCATTTTGATCCTTTCCTGTTTTGAGAAATTCACATGCACGTCATTAGATAAGAAAACAGCCCAAATTTAAATCATCTGACACAGGTAGTTGATGCGATCTTGTGAATATAAATATGTAATTCCCAGGGTACCTGGGTGGCTCAGTCGGTTAAGCATCCGACTTTAGCACAGGTCATGATTTCACGGTTTGCGAGTTGAAGCCCCGTGCCAGGCTCTATGCTGACAGCGCAGAGCTGGAAAATGCTTCAGATTCTGTATCTCCCTCTCTCTTGAGAATAAATAAACATTGGGGTACCTGGATGGCTCAGTCTAAGTGGCCAACTTCAGCTCAGGTCATGATCTGTTGGCTCAAAGATTCAGCCCTGCATCAGGCTCTGTGCTGACAGCTCGGAGCCTAGAGTCTGCTTCAGTTCTGTGTCTCCCTCTCTTTGCCCCTCCCCTGTTTATGGTCAGACTCACTCACTCTCCCTCTCTCTCTCAAAAATAAATAAACATTAAAAATTAAAAATAAAATAAGCATTAAAAAAACTTTTAAAATGCAAGTCCCATGTTTACATTGAACACGTAATGTAGATGCTTTGCCTAATTCTACTGGACGTGTTCCTTTCCAGACAGGTGCACATCTCATTTACATAGGTGAAGAACATCATCTTTCATTTGTTTACTTTTTCAGCCTCCATCAGGAGCCGGCTATGAAAATAGGACAGTGAGGCCACAGCAGGGGCACATTCCTCTGATAATCCTGGTCCTCACTTGGGTCCTCAGGCTTAGGAGGGCTTTATCCTCTCCCTGTTTTACCTTCAATAGACTGTCACTTAGACTAGACAAACAGTTTTTGTTTCCACTTTTGAGGTTTTTATGGTATAAATCAATTTGTACAACTTCCTTTTTCCCCCCACAAAGCCTTGATTGTTGACACTCTGAGATGAGCTTTCAAGAATTCTGTCTGCGGAGACACGCTCTCCTTTCCATTACTTCACCAAGGCGCTGTGTTATTTATTTATTAAAATATTTTTTAAATGGTTTTTTTTTTTGAGAGACAGAGAGAGACAGCATGAGCAGGGGAGGGTCAGAGAGAGAGATATAGAATCTGAAGCAGGCTCCAGATTCTGAGCTAGTTGTCAGCACAGAGCCCGATGCGGGGCTCAAACCCATGAACCGTGAGATCATGACCTGAGCCAAAGCCGGACTCTTAACTGACTGAGCCACCCAGGCACCCCAGCACTGTGTTATTGAATTTATTTTCAGTTACTCCAGGTCTTAGGAGAAAACATTTCCATAACTTGCCATTTTTTTCATGTAGCAAAGTAACAATATCATTTTGAAACTTATTATTTTACTTTGAGTACTTCAACCTAAAATTAGGACTATGGCTTTTACAGACATGGATGGGAGCCTGTACATGGCCTGAGCTGCTCCCCGAGAGGGGAATGCCGTATTAGTGGACCACAGAGAGGAGCAAGAGAGCCTTTGCCTGGGGAGTAACGGGGAGCTGTGATGTTTAGTCATTTCGATTTTGTGGATAGGAAGAAAAAAATAGGTTTGGTAGCTGCCTCTGTCAATGGTCACTTCTGTGTCTCGGTTGAGATTTTATAAAAGAGATGACTCCTATTGGGTTGCCAGGGGCTCAGGTAGAGAAGAAGGGGGAGTTGTTTCTTGGGTACACATTTTCAGTTTCATCAGATGAGAAGAGTCTGAGAGATGGATACAACGTGAATGCACTGAACACTTCTGAACTGCACACTCACAAATGGTTACATTACATGAATTTTGCCACTATTTAAAAAAGGAGTTTAAGAAGATGCAATTATGCAAACTTATTAAGTTTATCAATGTTTGAATTCACTCATATGGGTCAAACACCCGCCTTATGCCCAGCTCTGAAGCTGGCCGAGCATAGCGTTTCCAGTCTGCTCAGGGAAATGATGCTCAGAAGGTGGGAGTCACCTAAGCAGCACGTGTCTGTACAGCACGGAGCCACGGTCTGATCCTAGCTCTGCCAGCCAGCCAACCCCCATCTGTCTCATCTCTCTCCTGCTCAGGGCCTTGGCTGCGTCAGGTGGAAGTGGAGGGACTGACTGATTGGGAAGTAAAGCAGGGTTTCTGAGAGGGAGAAGGTGGGTGTGAGCCAGGGTCCTTGGAGGACAAGAGCGGCAGGTATGAGTCAGGGCTGGCTCTTTACCTGTTGTCATTCCAGTCCCTGGGAGGTGGGGGTCGGGGTGATCAGGTGTGGAAAAAATGAGACGGTGCTGTGACAGTGTCAGGTAAGCCTCAGGCAGTGAGAGCCCCTGATGCTCGGTGACCACAGCTCAGGGCTGCTGACATGGATGACACCTCAGCAAGTGCCAGCTGTGTATAGGGCTAACGACCCTCTGATGTTGCTCGATCAACAGCAGCTCTGTGGAAGGGAAATGCATTCCCACTCACAGATGGGGCTACTGAGGCTTGGAGAGGAGAGGGACTCATTCAAGTCACGCTGTCAGTGGCAGCTTCAAGTCTGTCCAACCCCAGGACCCCTGTTCTTGTCCATGATGACCTGCTGCAGTAAAAATAACTGCAGACCTTTTGCTTCTTTCACTACTCTATGGCCATCTTGTGAAGTCCCTGTATGGATAGTAGCTTGCTCAACCAGCACAACCCTACCCCGCAGATACTAATATCCCCATTTTACAGACAAGGAAACTAAGAGAGTAATACTTGGCCCCAGGATGAGGGTGAAGCTGTGGCCCAACTCAAGGAGTGTCTAGCACCACTGACCATGTTCTTTACCATTCAGCCACCCTGCCTTCCATGGGTCCGAAGTTGGCCCTGTGGTCAATACGGAACCACAGATGTTTAGGGAGTTCCATGATCAGACTAATTTCAGAAGGATTGGTTGGTTGCTACCCAAAGCATGTGTTAGCAGCCTACGGGTAAGGAGAAACACGAGACAGGAGACAGAAGGGCCTGTGCTCTCCCACAGTAAACAATGACCCTCACCCACTCATCACTTATATACACTGGGGTGTCACTGGGCCACTGTGTCACATGTGTGATGAGGAAGTGGAAGTAGGTGGCCCCAGGCCTCAGCCAGTCTTGGCTTTCCATGGTTTGATGGAATGAGGGGTAGGAATGGAGGAGGGGGCTCTGAAGGATATCAGTAGGATAAAGAAAGAACAAAGTGGCTCCCAGGCGTCACACTGGAAGACGAGGGGAATCAGTGTAAGCGCCATGAACCATACTGGTCAGCTGGTAGGAGGTGTCCTGAGGGCTGCACCTGGGAGGCCAGGAGCTCAGCTAAGGAAATGTCCCACACCGGCGACAGGGGCATCACAGAGTGACCTCTTGGGCAATGGGGAGCAGGGCTTGGTCATTCACAGGTGGAGGTGACGCTGTAGGAAGAGGTGGTCCTCGCGGGGCAGGAGCAGAGGGCAGGGCACAAAGTGCACTCTGTTATTTACATTGTTATCTTTCTCAGAGTTGAGTTTAAAAAGACCAAGGGGGCAACACAGGAGTGAGCTCATCTCACCTAAGGCTAGACAGCAAATACGGAGAAGCTCAGAAGTAACCGTCTCATATTTAAAAGAAAATGCACAGATAATGTAAACACAGAGGCCTCTTCGGGAGACACTGTTCTCCAGCCTCCAGATGCAGGAGGGGACGTGGCAAGAAGGTTCACTGGAGACCCCACAAGCCCGCGGCGCAGGGACCACGGAGCCATCTGCTTTGCCCGACTTCCCTGACACACAGCATCTAAGACTCCTTCCCCTAAAAGCTCTTACTAAAGGGGCACCTGAGTGGCTCACTCAGTCGAGTGTCTGACTTCGGCTCAGGTCAAGATCTTGCAGTTCGTGAGTTCCAGCCCCCCACATCGGGCTCGCGGCTGTCAGCGCAGAGCCTGCTTTGGATGCTCTATCCCTCTCCCTCTGCCCCTCCCCTGCTCTCGCTCTCTCTCTCTCTCTCTCAAAATTAAATAAACATTTAAAAAAGTTTTTTTAAAGATTAAAAATCAAGTTGCCACAGAAAAGCGGCTCAGCATTCCCTGTTTGACTCTACATGTAACCTCTCAAAACCTCCATGTGACACAGCTTAGTCCTTGCTAAGTCCCCAGATAATCACTTCCAACTTCTTTGGAAGCACAAGTGAAGCTAAGAAAGACATGGCAACAAAACTCTTCATTCAATATTGTTTGGTTGAAACTGGTTCCCATTTCAGAAGCAAGCATTTCATTAACGTGCTCCCTTTAAACATGACCACGAAACCCCAAATCTAATTAGGATTTCATGATATTTCTAAAGGGCTTATGTTTTTTGTGTCTGTTCTTTTTTTAAATAGATTCTTTTTTTTAATGTGTTTTATTTATTTTTGAGAGACAGAGAGAGACACAGCGAGCAGGGGAGAGTCAAAGAGAGAGGGAGATACAGAATCTGAAACAGGCTCTAGGCTCTAAGCTAGTTGTCAGCATAGAGCCCCATGCAGGGCTCGAACCCACGAACCGTGAGATCATGACCTGAGCTGAAGCCGGGCACAACTGACTGAGCCACCCAGGCGTCCCTTTTGTGTCTGTTCTTAATGTTATATGTTTACAACCACAATAACCACCACCACCACCAAGCAGGGTGAGGTTCTGATCCATAAAGTTTCCTTCTGTTGGATGGGATCTGGGAGGCCACATGCACACTGACCTGGGCCGTGTTACCCACATTGAGGAAGCAGGGCCAGAGTGTATGTGTGTGTGTGGTGGGGGGGGTGGGGGGATGTCCTGGGAGGTGTCTAACACATGCCCCCTCACATCAGTGCCCCTTTACGGGGTTCCATGACAGAACAGGGTGCAGGCCTATGGTCCTGAAACGTTCTTGCCAACCAGAGTGAAAATGCCCTCTCTAAGCCCACGACCCCTGTTATGTTGGGAAGAGACTCTGCATCAGGAAGGTTCAAATTACCAAGCTAGAGGCAGTGCCCTAAGAAATTATATTTACAAGGTCAGCAAGGCATCTGCAGGGCATCAATCTGTAATGATGCTCCTAATAATTGGTACCATTACGAGACACTCCACAGGCTGAGCATTCCACCCAACATCTTCTTTAACTTCTCTTCCCAATCCCTCTCTGAAGAGTATGTGACTCTACTTTTTTTTGTGGCTGATAATGAGGCACAGAGGGGTCAAGTCAGTTGTGATGGCCACACACGTGGCTGGTCGGGAGGCCGCGGCTTGTCTCTGACTCCAAGTCCTGGGCCTCTTCCCATTCTGCCCGTCCTGAAGAGAGAGGGCCTGTCGGGAGGGATGTGCACTGTGGTCCTGCACGTCAGAGCTGGGCCTCTCACACCTGACGGAGCAGGACAGTCTCCCAGGGCGGGTTTTACTTTATTTATTTATTTATTAAAAAAACTTTTGTTGGGGCGCCTGGGTGGCTCAGTCGGTTAAGCCTCCGGCTTGGGCTCAGGTCAGATCTCACGTTGGTGGGTTCGAGCCCCGCATCAGGCTCTGTGCTGACAGCTAGCTCAGAGCCTGGAGCCGGCTTCCGGTTCTGTGTCTCCTTCTCTCTCTGCCCCTCCCCCTCTCATGCTCTGTCTCTCTCTGTATCAAAAATAAATAAAAACAAAAACAAAAACAAAAACAAAAACAAAACAAAACAAAAAAAAAAACTTTTGTTAAGGATTCATTTTTGAGAGACAGAGCGTGAGTGGGGTGGGGATGCAGAGAGAGAGGGAGACAGAATCTGAAGCAGGCTCCAGGCTCTGAGCTGACAGCACAAAGCCCAAGGTGGGGCTCAAACCCACGAGCCGCGAGATCATGACCTGAGCTGAAGTCAGGCACTTCACCAACTGAGACACCCAGGCGCCCCATTTCCCAGGGCGGGTTTTGAAACATACATTTCTGGGCCTGCTCTGTACCAACAGAATCACAGTCTCCAGGCATGGCACTGAGGAATCTCTTTGCTAGACTCTCTCCCCAGCATTAGCTAGAGTATCTCCCCCGCAATTCTGAGGACCAGGCTGACGTCAGTGTCACTGGCTTAGATTTCCAGATTTCCCGACTGCAGATATGACGCTGGCTGGTCTGCTGGAAATGCTGCACAGAAGGAGAGCTGTGAGAGTCAGGTAATCACCCCAGTGCTTCATGCACTCCAGAGTCCGCCTATTAGTCTACAGGGCAGGTCTCCTAGAGGTGCTTATGGACCATCGGGGCACGTGGAGGCTCCCTGGAGAGGCACACGCACCTGCTCCCTGGGCTTCTCGGGCCGGGAGAGCGGCCGTGCAAAGGGCCCCGTGACACGGAGATGCTCACTTACAGTTCGGCCAGGCAGTCCTCCGGCGGCTTCAGCCTGTGGCCGTGGAGCAGGTACTCATACATTTCGTGGTTCTGGACCCCGGGGTACGGAGTCATTCCCCGTGTCGCTATCTCCCACATGGTCACGCCGAATGCCCACTGAGAACAGAGCAATGACAAGTCAGGGCGCGGGGCTTTTCAGAAAGGCTGAATGGACTTTTTCATTTAGAAAGGTCATTTCCTTAAAGCCCGACGGCGGTGCACAAAGCTGACAATTATGCCTGAGACACGCTGCTCTCCCGACACGGCCAGAACGAGGGAGTCAGAGAGCCACCCTTGCCCTGTTGTGTAAAAGCCGTTAAGCTGTTGTGACAAAGGCAGATACAGCCTTCTCTCTCTCTCACTCTCTCTCTCTGTGTAATGCTCTGCCTCACTGCTGTTGTCAGGTGTCCTCTTGTCCCAGTCTCTGGGGAAGGGTATACTTACACAGCACCTTTTATTTATTTATCTTTAAATTTTTTTTTAATATTTATTTATTTTTGAAAGAGAGTGAAAGAGCATGAGCAGGGGAGAGGCAGCGAGAGGGGGAGGCACAGAATCGGAAGCAGGCTCCAGGCTCTGAGCTGTCAGCACAGAGCCTGATGCGGGGCTTGACATCAAGAACCACGAGATCCTGCCCCGTGCAGTTGAGAGCTTAACCAAGTGATCCACCAGGTGCCCCCTACATAGCACTTTTATATAGCACCTTGGGTCCAAAGAGCAATTGGATGAACTCATTCAATTTAATATGAAGTACCATCGTGGTAAGCAATAAGTCACTATATTGTAGCAAGCACCCCCTCCAAAACAAAAAAAGATGGGAATAAATGAAACGCCTGTGCAAAGACAGATCTTCTCAAGGTCAAGCTACTTCACCAGAATTTAGTGTTCCACTTGAGTTAGAGCGTCTAGTGGTAAAAGGGAGGTGTGACCACGCTCCCAAGCCTCGGTTAATCAAAGAGTAAAATGTCTTGCAAAATCAGTGTAAGTCACTTCTTCCTGTGAGCCTTCATCTCTGCAATGTGGGGCTCCGCATCAAAACTCTGTACATACCACGTCACTTTTACTTGTGTAGACTCGGTCCGCAAGACTCTCTATGGCGATCCATTTCACAGGCATCTTGGCGATGCGGCCTTGGCGGTAGTAATCACCACTGTAAATCTTCTTAGAGAGGCCAAAGTCGGCGACACAGACAGTCATATCATCTCGTAACCTACAGAGAGCAAGTTCATGTTCTCAGCGACCTCTGATGCAAAGCCTAAATCACAGGTCTGCATCAGACACAGCTGAAAACACAGACCCTGTCAGCTTGTAAGGGTCCTGCTCTGGGACCAATGGCAGAGCAAGTAACAGGGGTCAGAGGGGTATGATTTTGCACCCCCGCAGTCTGTGTAGGGATCAGTGCACAGAGGGTGGAGCCACCTGCAGGGAACAGAGGGTGCACAGGAGGAGAGAGAGAGCAGCAGCCCAAACCCAGGGTCCCTGGGGGGACTCGTCGGGTGCACAGTGGCTGTCCTGTCTGGAGTCCAGCAGCACCTCCTGCTACTCTGAGAAAGTCGGGGAAGCACAAACTGTAAGAGGGAGACCCTGGATTTCCTGCTAAGGTAGCCAGGTGGTAGTTGAGGAATTAGCTGGATATTGGAAGGGATACAATGGCATGTAGAGCCCATTCTTGAAGCAGATGCTAACAAGAAGAAGGAGAAAAAGGAGAGAGACGAGTGGTCTGGAGGAGGGGGACTATCTTGCTCCTGTTTGCCTGGCACAGACTTTTAAAACTGACAAGTCCCACATCCTGGGAAATCTCTCAGTCTCAGGCAAAGTGGACAGCTGCTCCCCCGACCTGATAGGAACAACATGAAGGGAATATTAAGGGCAAAGAGAGCTTTTCATGATTTTTCTCTCCATGGCAGAAAAACTACTTAAATAAGAAACAAAATCAAGCTTCTTCTGGGTTTCCAAAAATGAGGTGCAGGTGGTAGGGGGTCAGTGGGAGGCTAGGTAAGGAGTGAGGGGGCAGGTCCTCTGGCCCCATCTGCAACCAAGAAAAACAAATAACAGCAATACATTTAAGGAACACTCTCTTTTTCAATAATAAAATCAAGAACTAGTTATTGTTTTTGAAGATTTAAAGCAGGCAATGGCCCTGCTAAAGCAGAATGAAGAGATGGAGGAGCTTGCGTTCCGAGTTTTTACAGAATCCCTGTCTGTCAACTGCAAAAGGAAAGCTTCGGCGCAGCTGCACAGTATCACGTACAAGGCAGCATCATGAAACCCGAGGGGCAAAACCTTTCTCATTTTCCTGACTGTCTCCATGATTAGCTGACTTCCATTTCACTCTGGGTCCAAAACTAGCCCATGGCAATGAGGAAGGATCACAAAGATCATCCGTAGCACACACTCCAAGCTGAGAGTGTGAAAATAAAAAAGGAGTCACAAGAGAAAGTTTTGGAAGTCAGCTAGGCTCTTGGAGGCAGAAGTTGTGAAAAGACCCAGTTTTATAGCGGTGACATAGAAATCCCATCTCCAGAGCCAGCCACGCCCTCCCCTCCTCCATATTGTCACAGCAACAGGCCACCCCCTATTCCCACCCTGCCACCCAAATATCTAACATGATGAGCTCTAACCCCTTCCACGTTGGGCCAGGACTCTTACATGCAATTTCGAGCAGCTAAATCTCGATGGAGAAAATTCCTGTTGCTCAGATACTCCATTCCCTGGGCAATGTCCACCATGAACTTCAGTAGTGTCTGCAGTGGAATGTGCTGGGGGTGGGGGAAGGGAGGAAAAACAAGAAGACAAAGTATTTTTTAAAAGGAAAACTTGGAGACTTATTTCCACCTGAGGGGGTGGGGGAAATAGTGTTTTTATTTCTTAAAAGTTGGGCCCTGAAGCAAGGAAACACACCTTTAATTTCCGCATCACGCTTTTCCCCAAATAAGGTTTTAAGGAGTGTCTGAATGGCTTAGTTGGTTAAGCATCCAACTTTGGCTCAGGTCATAATCTCACGGTTCGTGAGTTTGTGCCCTGCATGGGGCTCTCTCCGGTCAGCACAGCCCGCTCTGACTTTGGATCCTCAGTCCCCCTCTCTCTCTGCCCCTCCCAACTCGTGCTCTCTCTCAAAAATAGACCAACATTAAAAAGATCTTTAAAAAGGAATAACAATGACAACAAATTATAAAACTTCTTGGCAAATTTCACATTCTCCCTGTCTTTAAAAATATCGATGGTGAGGGGCACCCGGGTGGCTCGGCTGGTTAAGTGCCCAGCTCATGAGTTTGGTCGGCTCAGGTTATGATCTTATGGTCGTGGGACCACGTCCCAAGTCGGGCTCCATGCTGAGCATGAAGCCTGCTTTAGATTTTCTCTATCTCTCTCTTCCTCTGCCCCTCTTCCCTGCTCATGCTCTCTAAAATAAAATGAGAATAAATAATAAATAAAATACAAATATTGACAGTGAATAATATTCTTTTTGCAAGTTATGATACAAAATCCCTTGTGTCCCTTGGAAGGACAGTGGGGCAGAGCACCTGGCCAGGCAAAATGGGAAAAGAGGGGCGGTCTGCTTTCAGTGGGGTGGGACAAAAACCCACCTACCAGAAGCTGTTTCCAATTACACACCCATATGCTATCATCTTACTTTGAAATGTCTGGAAAGATACTTTTCTTTCAGACAGAAATTAGGATAGTCCTTGCCTCTTATCACAGGACCAAAGGAGCACAAGAAAGTATTTGGGGATTCTTTGTTTTGTTTCTCTAGAGCCGTCCTGTAAGTTTCAACAATCTATCCTGTAAAAATCAGACTGGATCGCTAAGTTAGAAAACCTGCCGCGATGGACCTCGCGATGAGGCTGATGACTGATGAGGACTTCTGTGCTGTCCTAGCAGTCAGGGCCCTGAAGAAAACCACCAGTTCCTGGCAGTCGTGAATGGGTCCATCCATGACATAGTCTCCCCAGGGCACTGGATTCGTCATGGTTTATTTTCTATGGAACATGAGTTTTCCAAAGTGGTATTCACGGTGCATGGGTGGTTCAGTGGTAGAATTCTCGCCTGCCAAAGTGGTATTCACGAAGACACTGAATTTTTAATGATTTATATTTCCCAGCTATGTGTTAATCACATTCTGTATATATAATAAAATGTTTTAATTTCCTTTATTTTTACATATTGGAGTTGTTAAAGAAATGTAAACACAAGAAATGTAAACAAGGGCACGTGGGTAGCTCAGTTGGTTAAGCGTCTGACTTTGGCTCAGGTCATGATGTCACTGTATGTGAGTTTGAGCCCCATGTCAGGCTCTGTGCAGATAGCTCTGTGGAGCCTGCTTCGGATTCTGTGTCTCCCTCTCTCTGCCCCTCCCCTGTTCACACTCTCTCTCTCAAAACAAACAAACAAACAAACAAAAAGTATAAACAAATTAGGCAGGAAAGTCTTATGCCTCTATTCTATACATTTGGGGCATGTGACTTTCTGGATGATAGCTTCCAGGAAAGGATCTGGGTGCTAAGGAACATAAAATCCTGCTGACACTGTAAAACAGCTGTAATGAATATTAGGTACTATTCATTTGTGTTATTTTTTTTCTAGAACATTTATGTTATTCTTATAGACTAAGACCAAAAGTAATTTGACAGATAACTATGTGGCAGAACGAACAAATGAGTTTAACAAGGTTACAGGATACACAACTAAGATACAAAAATTAATTGTATTTCTATACACTAGCAATGGTCAATCTGAAAATAAAATTAAGAAAACAATTTCATTGGGGTGCCTGGGTGGCTCAGTCAGTTAAGCATCTGACTCAATTTCAGCTCAGGTCATGATCTCATGGCTTGTGAGTTCAAGCCCTGCATCAGGCTCTACACTGACAGTGTAGAGCCTACTTGGGATTCTCTCTCCCTTTCTCTGTGCCCCCCCCAATACATAAATAAACATTTTAAAAAATCTTAATGTTTATTCATTTTTGAGAGAGAGAGAGAGAGAGAGAGAGAGAGAGACAGAGTGCGAGTGGGAAGAGGATCAGAGAGATAGGGAGACATAGAATCTGAAGCAGGCTCCAGGCTCCGAGCTGTCAGCACAGATCCTGATGTGGGGCTGGAACTCACAAACAGTGAGATCAGACCTGAGCTGAAGTTGGATGCTTAACCAACTGAGCCACTCAGGTGTCCCCTAAACATTTTTTTTAAAGAGTAATTAAGGGCACCTGAGTGGCTCAGTTGGTTAAGCATCCTACTTTGGCTCAGGTCTTGATCTCAAAAGTTTGTGGGTTCGAGCCCTGCATCGGGCACTGCTGACAGCTCAGAGCCTAGAGCGTGCTTCGGATCTGGTATCGCTCTCTCTCTCTCTCTGTCCCTACCCTGCTTGAGCTCTGTCTCTCTTTCAAAAATAAACATTAAAAAAATTAAAAATAAAATAAAAGAGTAATAATAAAAAGAAAACAAGTTCGTCTAAGAAGAATTAATAAAATACTTAGCAATACATTTAACAGAGGAAGTGCAAAACTTATACTTTGACAATTATAAGACGTTGAAAGAAATTAGAGTGGATCTAAATAAATGGAAAGATCCTGTGTTCATGGATCAGAAGACTTAATATTATAATGATAGTAATACTCCCTAAATTGATCTGCAGATTCAACATAAGCCCTATCAGAATCCCAGCTGACTTTGTTGTAGAAATTGACAAGCTGATCCTAAAATTCATACGAAAATTCAAGAGCTCAGAATATCCAGAACAAGCTTGAATAAGAAAACCAAACTTGTAAAACTCACATTTACTGATTTCAAAATTTACTATAAAGCAACCATAGTCAAGATAATGTGATACTAGCATAAGGATAGATATACAGAGCAATGAAACAGAATCAAGGGTCTAGAAATAAACACATGAATATATGGACAAATGACTTTCAACAGAGTGCCAAGATCATTCAGTGAAGTAAAGAGTGGTCTTTTCAACAAACGGAACTGGGACAAGTGTGTGGGATATGCAAGAAAGTGAAATCAGACCCCAACCTGAAATCACATACGAAACGAACTCGAAATGGATCAATGACCTAAATGTAAGAGCTCAAGAATAAAATTCATAGAATTTTTCATAAAAGTCAAAAAGTGGAAACAACCCAAGTGTCCATCATAGATCAAGAAGTAAACGAACCACAATACATCTGTAAGGAGAATTATTTGGTCTTACAAAGTAATGAAGTACTGATACAGGCTACAATGTGGATGAACCTTGAAGATATCAGGCTCAGTCAAAAAAGGCGGGTACAAAAGACCACAAATTTGGTTCCACTGAAAAGGAAATAGGTAACTAGAGAGAGAGAAAAAGGTTGCTTAGAGCTGGGAACCAGGCAGGTAGGGGAGACTGGGAAGTGATTGCTTAAGGGTATGGGACTTGTTAGATGATGAAAATGTTCTGCAGTTTATGGTAGGGCTGGCTGCAAAACCCTGTGAATGTACTGAACACTACTGTTTTTAAATGGGAGAACGGTACAGCATTAGACTTATATCTCAGTAAATTTGTTACAACAATTTTTTTTTTACTGTTTCAGAAAAGAAAGAGAAGGGGGAAGAGGGAAGAGAGACTTCTCTTTTTGTCTTCAGAGGCTCCTGGTGGGTGAGGATGTCATGCCTGGAGGCATGCCACTGTCATAACACATGGAGGGACAGCTGTAGCTGAAGAAGCAGAAAGGTAGAACAAGCGTGGACACTTGATGTCGCCCTTAAAGGTGCAGCTGACCAACTCTGCAGCGGTCCTACCTTTGGGCTTCTTTACTCAGCATTATGCCTTTGAGATGTATTTAGGTTGTTGCCTGTATCAATAGTTCACTCCTTGCTTTATTGCCATGTATCTTCTATCATATGGATGTAGCCGGTTTGCTTACTTGGTCACCTGTTGAGGGACACAAGGGTTGTTTCCAATTTTGGGCAAGTCTGAGTGAAGCTGGGTTTTTGAGTGAACATAACTTTAAAAAAATTTTTCTTATTAATCTTTTTTTATTTTTGAGAGAGGAAGTGAGCATGTGTGCACACACACAAACACACACACACATATATACACAAGCAGGGTAAGGGCAGAGAGAGAGGCAGACACAGGATCGGAAGCAGGTTCCAGGCTCCGATCTGTTAGCACAGAGCCCAATGTGGGGCTTGAACCCATGAACTGTGAAGTCATGACCTGAGCCAAAGTCAGTCGCTTAACCGACTAAGCCACCCAAGCGCTCTGGGTGAACATAACTTCTTATTTCTCTAGGGTAAAAACCCAGAAGTGGGATGCCAGGTCATACGGAGAGTATATATTCAATTTTATAAGAAACTTCTAAACTCTTTTCCAGAGTGACTGTACTATTTTACATTCCCATCAGCAGTGTATGAGAGATTCAATTGTTCTGCAATCTTGTTAGCACTTGGTATTATCAGTCGTTTTTTGGTTGGGTTTGATTTGGTTAGAAGCTGGTCTGATAGGTGGATACTGATACCTCATCATGGCTTTTATTTACATTTCTCTAAGTGGTTAATGAGGTTGAGCATCTTGTCTTGTGCTTATCTGTCTTTATATCCTCTTTGGTGAGTGTCAAAGTCGTTTTTATTTTAATTCATTATTTAATTTTTTAAAGTTTATTTTTGAGAGAGAGAGAGGGAGAGCACACGCACAGTACTAGGGCTTGATCTCATGAATCCTGAGATCATGACCTGAGCCAAAATCAAGAGTCAGATGCTTAACTAACTGAGCTGTGCAGGCACCCCTATTTTATGTTATTTTTTAGATGTTTATTTATTTTGAGAGAAAGAGAGCACATGAGCAAGCATGAGTGGGGGAGGGGCAGAGAGAGAGCGAGAGAATATCCCAAGCAGGCTTCTCGTGTCAGTGCAGAGCCTGACTCAGGGCTTGATCTCACAGTGAGAACATGACCTGAGCTGAAATCAAGAGTTGGATGATTAACCGAATGAGCCACTCAGGTGCCTTGTTTATTTTTTAATTGGGTTATAAACTATATGATTCCATTCACAGAACATTTTCAAAAAGAAAAAACTATAGTAATGGAGAACAGATTAGTGGTTACCAGAAATTGGCCATAAGGGCAAAGCATAAGGGGTAACAGGAGGAGATGTTTTTGGGTGATGAAGCTGTTCTGTATCCTGACTGTGAAGATGGATCCATTTACATGTTAAAATTCACAGCACTGTACAACAAGATGGAAAAAGAGCCAATAGAGGCGCCTGGGTGGCTCGGTCGGTTAAGTGTCCGACTTCAGCTCAGGTCATGATCTCACGGTTCATGGGTTCGAGCCTCGTGTTGGGCTCTGTGCTGACAGCTCAGAGCCTGAAGCCTGCTTCGGATTCTTTGTCTCCCTCTCTCTCTGCCCTCCCCTGCTCACACTCTGTGTCTCTCAAAAAGTAAATAAATGTTAAAATAATTTAAAAAAGTAAATAAATGTTAAAATAATTAAAATATTAAAAATAATTAGAAAAAGAGCCAATAATACTGTCTGGTAATTAAAACCATTATAAAGACTATAAATGGTCTCTCTCTGTTCTACAACAATTCAAGGGGGAAAACATCCAGTAAGAGGCTACTATATTTGCAAAGGAACCCAAAAAGGGGAAGAGAGTTAAACTTCACAAGTAAAGATGGATGATTGTTGGTCATCAAACAGCCTGGTGTATTTTTACTTTTTTGGAGACAGGAGGGAGACAGAGAGAGAGAGAGAAAGAGCACTTAGGTATGCAAGAGTGAGCAGTGGTGGGACAGAGAGAAAGGGAGAATCTTATTTTTAACTTTTTAATTTTATTTAAATCCAAGTTAATTAATATATGGTGTAATAGTGATTTCAGTAGTAGAATTTAGGGATTCTTCACTTATATATAACACCCTGTGCTCATCCCAACAAGTGCCTTACTTAATGCCCATCACCCATTTGGTCTATACCCTGTCCCCCAACAACCCTCAGTTTGTTCTCGTATTTAAGAGTCTCTTATGGTTTGCCTCCCTCTGTCTTTTCATCTTATTTTTCTTTCCCTTCCTCTATGTTCATCTGTTTTTTTCTTTAAAGTCCACATATGAATGAAATCATGATACTTATCTTTCTCTCACTGCCTTATTTCACTTAGTATAATACATTCTAGTTCATTCCACGTTGTTGCAAATGGCAAGATTTCATTCTTTTTGATCATCGAGGAATATTCCATTGTATATATGTATATATATATATATATCACATCTTCTTTATCCATTCATCAGTTGATGGACATTTGGCCTCTTTCCATACTTTGGCTGGTGTCAATAGTGCTGTTATAAACATTGGGGTGCATGTGCCCCTTCGAATCAGTATCTTTGTATCCTTTGGATAAATACCTAGTAGTGCCATTGCTGAGTTGTGGGGTAGTTCTATTTTTAATTTTTTGAGGAACCTCCCCATACTGTGGAAGAGAGAGAATCTTAAGCAGGACACATGCCTAGTGCAGGGGCTGCTGTGGGGCTTGATCTCATGACCCTGAGATCATGCCCTCAGCCAAAATCAAGAGTGGGATGCTCAACCCACCCTTTTAGTTACTTTACTGTTTTACCTTTAGAATTCACCCTTATGTAACATGACATTTCCAGCCCTCCCAAAATTACTAGAAAAATCATACCACATACCAGAAAATTAAATATGAGTGAAATTGTCTATCAATGTGGAACAAAATCCATTCAAGAGGATGCTATGCAGCTATTCACAACCAACTGTCTTCTGTCCTGCTGGGGGCGAGTGTGTGTGTGTGTGCATGTGTGTGTGCGCGCATGCATAGGAGACAGGGCTATTATCAGAGAAGAGCTGAAGATGGGGGTGTGCAGACTGCGGGGGCCAGCCCAGTCCTCACCACTGTCTGACCTACGCCTGTTTCCTCACTGGAGATTCCATTAGTAACTACCGCCTCTGGTTGTTATGCCATTACTACATTAATATTTGCAAAATATAGGCTGGTCTCTACTTAAACTTGAGAAATGTTAGCACTGCTAATGACCTGTGGGTGTACACATAGTGAGCACCAGCCTGTAAAACACGTAGACACAGAATAAGCACTTATAATGGGAATGTCTGAAGATGCCACTGATTGTGTGGAAAAATTGGAAATTATAGGTATTTTTTCCCTTCTTCTCTAGGCTTCTTATAATATTATTGTCTTTTTTTTTTTGGTGGAAGAGGGAAGGAAAACACTTGGCCATGCCGAGTCCCCTACTTTGGATTAGGCCCGTTGCCTCTTCGGAGGAGCCTCAGTGATTTTATACTAGCTCTGAGATGTTGCTACAAATCCCCAACTCTGGTTAGTGTCTGTGTTGGTGGAAGACTTAAGAGAAGTCATGAGGAAGAGGACAAAAATCTGAGCATGAGACCAAGGGGAAGTGAAAAAAGAAAGGGGCTCACTCTCCCGCTTCAGCCACTTACATCTTCCTGGGAGGAACAAAACAAGCCAAAGAAAAAGAGATCCTTCCATATCCGTAACACACTGGGTCAACAGGACATAGGAGAGAAGGTTCCAGAATGTTTACCCTAAACTGGGTCTCGAGTTTTTGTTTTTCAAGCACCTTTCCAAATTTAATAAATGGCTATTCCTGCAGATTCACCTGTCTCTTGGGATGAGGACTTTTCCCCATTTTTAAAAAATGTTTATTTATTTGAGAGGGAGAGAGAGAAAGAAAGCAAAGGAGGGGCAGAGAGAGAAAGAGAGTGCAGTGCAGAGCCTGATGCGGGCTCAAAGCCATGAATCAAGAGATCATGACCTGAGCCAAAATCAAGAGTCAGATGCTTAACCAACTGACCCACCCAGGTGCCCCCAAGTCTTTCCCCATAACGCCCCATAGTCACCATTCTTGTGGCCCCTGGTTGATCACCTGGGAAGCACCAGTGGCTGCATGCTGGTGGGAACGGTGCTCCAGACTAAGCTCCTGTTTCCATCTGGTTTCCCTGTGCTGTGGGATTCAGGACAGGGTTTGCCCTGGGGGGTCACCGCCCTTCTTACAGGCACTGTTGAAAGGAATATGCTGACCCACAAATTCACAGCGCCCTTTCCAAATCCTGAGGATGGAAGGGGCCTTGAGAAATGGAAAGGTCGATGGAGTACATTCATGCTCAGTGTCCAGAAAAACAGCTCAGTGCAGCTTCCCTCCAGGAATGAAACAGAGCCTGCCTCCAGGGATTTCAGAGGGAACAAGCTGGATAGAGGAGACTTTAAAAGAAAGAGGTCACTCTGTCAGCATGTGGGACCCACGAGCTCCGATGAGAAGAGGCTTGGGGCACGAGACTGTGTGCCCAGCCGGACTTCTTCCCTGATGAAATGGGAATAATAAGACTGCTGAGCAGCCCTACTGTGAAGACGGATCCCACACTTCAGCCCCCAGAGCGTACAGGGAGCGCTGAACAGAGGCCATGTCTTCCCCCCTCTCCTTCATTTTCAATGTTAGATGCTGAGGTTCCCCAGGCCTGCAGGACTGTTGAGAGGCAATATGACTGGTCAATTACCTTGGGTCTGGTCTCCAGTCGAGAATAGAGTAAGTAAGTATGCAGATCCCCGTATTTCATGAAGGGTAAAATTACCATGGGCTTTGGGATGCCTTGAGAGCTCATTTCTATACATACACCTGAAATTAAAACCAGAGAAGGTTACAAAGAGCCCTTGTTACCAGTAACCAGAAAAACACTGCAGGAGCACTGGCCAAATTGAAACCATGTGCTCTCAAGGTAATGGTTTAAAACACACACACACACACAAACCTGAAACTCACATACTCACTACATAGTAGAATATGGAATACACCCCGGGTCAACTTCTTGGTATTTTTTTCCTCTCAGATTAGTGCCAATCTTTTTTTTTTTTAATTTTTAAAAAATATGTATTTATTTTTGAGAATGAGAGAGAGACAGAGTGTGAGCTAGGAGAAAGAGGGAGATACAGAATCCAAAGCGGGCTCCAGGCTCTGAGCTAAGAGCAAGAACCTGACTCAGGGTTCGAATTCACGAACCATGAGATCATGACCTGAGCCAAAGTCAGAAGTCAGAGGCTCACTCAACTGAGCACCCAGGTGCCCCAGATTAGTGGTACTCTTTGCATGAGCGCTCTCAAAAATTAATCTGCAACAAGTGTAGCCAGATAGAAACCCACTGAGTTTTTGTTATACTGAGCCTAAGTGAGGGGCAGTAACTGAATTCCACGGCACTCTAGTTTCATGGGATAGTTAAAATTTTGTCGGATGAAAAAGCCCAGTGCAATCAAATGGTTAAAACCATTAAAAGAATTTTGAGGGGTGCCTGGGGGGGGCTCAGTCAGGTAAGCAGCTGACTTAGGATCAGGTCATGATTTCTGGCTCACGAATTCAAGCCTAGCGTCGAGCTCTGTGCTGACAGCTCAGAGCCTGGAGCCTGCTGCAGAGTCTGTGTTTCCCTCTCTCTCTGCTCTTCCCCTGTTCACGCTCTGTCTCTCTCTCTCTCTCAAAAATAAATTTTAAAAATTTAGAAAAAAATAAAAGAATTTTGAGGGCCAATCATATCTCTAAATTTTCATAGTTAACACAGGAAACAACATTTATCGTGAAAAGTTAGAACTAGGGCCCGTCACCTGAGGTCAGGTTGCTGCACATCACAGCCCAACTGTAAAGTGGCGATTGTTTTCAGAGCCCGTGAAAATCACTAGCTGCAAAGCAGTAACAATAGTTTTTCAAAATGATGTTGTATCCAAGCATTATTTTTCACATCTCTCTGCAGCTTTCGTCATAATAAAACTGTAGAGAGTTCCCCAAACTATTGAGAACTTATAAAGTCACAGGACAGGAAAAAAGCAAGCAGAATATACAATATAAATCTATCTGCTCCAGAGAATTTTCCTGTGGTGTGGAGTGGATTAGCCAAGCCCCGCTGGCCCCCAAAACCATATTTCTCTGAGGTACCTAGGAGTCGGATGACGTTCGGGTGGTTGAAGTCTTTCATACATGCCGCCTCACTGAGAAACTCCTCAATCTCTCGCTGAGAAAAGTTGTCCACTAAAAGAGAAGATAGAAAATGTGAGGCACTGATGATTTACTCAGTGAAGGGGAAGGAGGTGATAGCAATTTTGATCTCTTAAAATACAATCAGGAAATGGCAACCGGAAACAGATGAGTGATTATCAGGGACAGGTGGGCGGGGAAGGATGGAGCGGTGACCTACGGGAGGTTTTAGGGCAGGGGGACTTCTGTATGATACTGTGATGGTGCCCATATGACACTGTCTTTGTCAGAACCCACGGAATGTTCAACACAGGGCGAATACTAATGTGATCTCTGGACTTCAGGTAATAAAGTCTCATGTGGGTACATCAGTTGTAAAAAATGCACTGATGCAAGATGTAATGCGTAGGGAGACGGGGAAGGGAGAGGGGGTCATATGGGAATTTGCTGTATTTTCTGCCCAATTTTTCTATAAACCTAAAACAGCTCTAAAAATTAAAGTATACTGGTTTAAAAAATGAAAGTCGAATGCATCATCTGTTGCAATGATTTTTATCTTAAAAAAAAGAAAGAACCCACGCTTCTCTGTCTCTTGCAAGACTCGTTGCTCAATCACATGCCCTGTGAACTGGGTATACTTTCCTAACAGTCACATGGCACCATTTGGGGATTCAACCAACTTGTGAGAGACATCTAGAATTCTGTATTACACTAAGTGAGACAAGTCAGTCACAGGAGGCTAAGGGCTGTATGATCCCACTTTCAGGAGGTACTAGAGTAGTCAGATTTAAAGACAGGAAGGAGGGTGGTGGTAGCCAGGGGCAAGGAGGGGCAGGGGAACTGGGAAGTTGTTTAATGTGTATGGAGTTTCGTTTTGCAAGATGAAAAAAATTCTAGAGAGGGATGATGGGGATGGTTGCCCAACAATGTGAAGGTGCTTAATGCCACTGAGCTGTACTCTAAAATATGGTTAGGATGGGGAGGCGCCTGGATGGCTCAGTTCGTTCAGCATCCGACTTCAGCTCAGGTCATGATCTCAAGCTTCATGAGTCGAGCCCCCATCGCACTCTGAGCTGTCAGCCCAGAGTCTGCTTCGGATCCTCTATTTCCCTCTCTCTCTGCCCCTCCCCCACTCATTCACTTGAGCACTCTCTCTCCCTCTCACTCTCAAAAATAAATAAACATTTAAAAAAAATGGTTAGGATGGTACATTTTGTGTTGTGTGTATTTTGCCACAATTAAAAACAATTAAAATCAAAGCCAGGCATGCCTTAGGGAATTTGCTTTAATAGAGTATAAGTTTTTTTATTTTTTTAAATGTAGTTTATTGTCTAGTTGCTTTCCATATAACACCCAGTGCTCATCTCAACAAGTGCCCTCCTCCATGTCCATCACCCATTTCCCCCTCTCCCCCACCCCCCATCAACCCTCAGTTTGTTCTCAGTATGTAAGAGTCTCTTACGGTTTGCCTCCCTCCCTCTCCTTAATTATTTTTTCCCATCCCCTCAACTATGGTCCTCTGTTAAGTTTCTCTTGATCCGCATATGAGTGCAAACATATGGTATCTGTCCTTCTCCGCCTGACTTATTTCACTTAGCATGACACCCTTGAGGTCCATCCACTTTGCTACAAATGGCCATATTTCGTTCTTTCTCATTGCCATGTAACACTCCACTGTATATATAAACCACATCTTCTTGATCCACTCATCAGGTGATGGACATTTAGGCTCTTTCCATGATCTGGCTATTGTTGAAAGTGCTGCTATAAACACTGGGGTACATGCATCAGCGCTCCAGTATCTAATAGGGTGTAAGTTTGGACTGAAATCTCAGATGAGAGCATGTGGCATAGTGTCTGTACATTCTCTGGGCTTTGTATACATTAATCTTCCTATTAAGGCAAATTTAAGAAACATTTTAAAAATATATAGATCTGCAAAATGTCGCCACCTTTGCTGTCAGTTAATTCCTTTTCTCAGACAACTAGGTGGGTGGAACAGAAGGGTAGGGTCTGCCTGCACACTCCTCCCCCGAGGGGGCAAGACCCAAGGTAAAGACAGATAAGCCTGGGATGCAGGGGCCAGAGACCAGCCTTTCAATTTTTGAAAATTGGCACAGATGCAATTCATATGCAAGTTACCCTTTTAAAAATTTTTTTAAATATTTATTTTTGAGAGAGAGAGAGAGAGGCAGTGTGAACAGGGGAGGGGCAGAGAGAAAGGGAGACACAGAATCAAAGCAGACTCTAGGCTCCATGCTGTCAGCACACAGCCCAATGTGGGACTCAAACTCATGAACCGCGAGATGGTGACCTGATCTGAAGTCAGATGCTTAACTTACTGAGCCACCCACGTGCCCCGCAAGTTATTCTAATTAAGTCAAAGAAGAGCACAGCCAAGGCCAGAGAGAAAAGAGAGTCCAGGTCCAGCTCCTTTTACAAGGTCCCCTAAACCTTCCACATAGTAAATGGGGACAATGGAAGGAGCCTTCACAGGGACCATTGTGAGGTTCAAATAAAATAATGCAAGGGACAGGGATGGTGCTGATGTGGCTGAGTACACAAACTTGATCCTGTACTGGGTTCAGCTCCAATGAGTACTCTAACATCAGGATGTCCTGGTTTCCAAGGGATAATAACCTGTTTTTTAAATGTTTATTTTTTTTTGAAAAAGAGAGAGCGAACGGGCAATGGAGGTGTAGAGAGAGAGAGAGAGAGAGAGAATCCCCAGCAGGCTCCATGCTGTCAGCACTAAGCCCGACATAGGGCTCGAACCCACGAACCATGAAATCATGACCTGAGCTGAAACCAAGAGTCAGATGCACTGACTCATCCAGGCACCCTCCAGGGGATAATACTTGAACCAACTTCCGAGTTGCACTGATTTCCTCTTCCTATTGTTCTCATGCAATTCAAGAATGACTGCAATGTCCTTTGGCACACAGTATTACCTAACTCTTGGTCATTATTATAGACAAAAAGCTTCAGAAGGCGGAAAACAACAGCCCATGTGACTTGTAGGTTATTAGAGTTCCTTTTCACCATGACTTAAAACTCCAGTCTCCAGTTCTGGTTAAAAAGTCTCAATACGCGCTTGTAATCTAACTTAGGTTTTAATGCCCAGTAAACTGAATTTAAATTTTAGGGAGAAGCCGATTTTACTTCTTGATGAAAAATAATACTGAATATATACAAGGGGTAAATGAGGAAGCAATGTTGAAAACATTAACAAACGAAGCACCAAATTATCTCTCTTCATAGGAAACGTGAAAACAGCTGTAGATAAAATGCCAGACGATCATGGTCTGTCTTATGGGGCCCAGCTTCAGCTGAAGAATAAAAACTTACACAGTCCCGTGTCCAGGGCCCAGGCCCTGGCAATGCACTTCCTGGAGAAGGGCAGGAGGACACATGCTATCATGTTCTGCCATTGCAGCCTGGTCAACACTTGCTGATAGAAAAGACCCAGCACAATCTTCCCCCTTCTAAGCTATTTGACTTGGACAGGATGCCATGTCCCTAAGTCTGGCTCCCTTATCTAGACAGTCATCTGCACGGATTCCAGAATGTCCTAACCAGCACCTGCCTTTACCTTTCACAGCGTTGTAATTCATTTTGCTCTGCACTGCCACCAAAGTGAACTTTCTAGAATGAAAACTGCTTTTGTTCCTCATTTGTTGAAGACTCTTCCTAGTGGCTCTGCAATGTGTGGGATACAAGCAGACTCCTTGTGGTGACTTATAAGGCCCTTTCTGACCCAGCTGCAAGCTCTCTTCCCAGCGGGCTTGGGGGTCCCAGCCTGTGATCACAGCTCACTGCTCTTCATACGCCTTTGACCAATGAATAGGTCTCCTCTCTCTGGGAAATGTACCTTCCAGGCATCCCACAACTTCCTGAGGAATTAAAAGCATCCTCAAGTGAGGAAGTGACCCCACCAAGCTAGCCAGATCAGCCAGACCAACCCCTGGGGTCAGAGGCTGCCGTAAGATCAGCCCTGTCTCAGGGAATTCATACTTACTTTGGAGTCATTTGCTCTACTAGATGAGAGAGAGGGGAGAGGGAGAAGGGGAGGAGACAGGGGAGAAAGAGAGGAGATGGGGGAGAGGGAGAGGGGATTGGAGAGGGAGAGGAAGAGGGAGTGGGAGACAGAGAGAGAGGAAGGTGTGGTGAAAATTACAAATGTAACTGCCTCGAGGGTAAAGAATGTATAATGCACATATGAGGACCTCATTACATTCACTTTCCATCTGTAAACACACAGTGCGCTGGATGGCCTGGTCAGCGACAGAGATCACGACACACGGACCCCATCCCTGGCCTTTCAGAGCACCAGATCGCTGAAGCAACTGCCCAGCCCCAGAGCGACGGGTTTAATCCGTGATAACTCACACTTCATGGTCTTCACTGCCACTTTCTGGGAGGTCCCATCTTGCTGCTTAAGATTTCCTTCCATCACAGACCCAAACTCTCCTGTGAAGTAAAACAACATCTCCATAGAGTTTGCAAGATCTCTCCTGACCATAAAAACACTACAGTTCCTGGGCTGCTGTTTTTAGGTGGCCGGAGAGTGACCCCCACGCGCAGCCGGGCAGAGCCTGCCAGGGCCACCCACGCTCGCCAGCCGGGGACACAAGCCATGCGCTAGCCTCCTGCTTGTCACAAGCTTGGCTCAGGCTTGGCTCAGCTCATCGTTTTATGAAGGATTATAACTGATCCAAGAAACTTACAGAACAACATGGAAAATGTTTCTGAAACTTATAAAGTAGAAATTCTTTATACCTTTATCATTCATCCTAACATGAATTTGACAAAATCTATATGTGTTTTCACTTTTGTTCTTAGGGAACTAACTAGGAAGGTGCTCCAAACAGTAAACTTAGAACTAGAGGTACTTAAAGCATATAGGAAACTGACCAATAGATTGCCTTTCAAATGAAGGAAGGGAATTAATATTTTCCAAGGACCTATGGTACATGTAAGGCACCATAGAGGCCCTTTCCATATGCATAATCTGAGGCTCAAAAACCACCATTTACTTTTTCATTGTAGTAAATTATAAAATAGAACTACTTGTGTTGTAACTTAAAGTCACAAAATGGTATTTTACATAACAAATACACATTTCAGACATCACTGCAAACTGCTTTCATCTAACCTCACATCCTAAAAGAAATGAACTGCTTACCTTCACCCAGGATTTTTCCAAGAATTAATAGATTCCTGTCGATCACAACATCTTCTAGTTTATTCTGCAGTTCCTCACTGACTCCCAAGCTGCGCACTGTAAGGAAGTCACGAAGTACGGGTAAGCATTGCCAGTTTGCGCCCTTTCATTTGAGTACAATTGAAATGATACATATGGTCCTATCAAAGAGGTAAACATTTTCTTCCTTTTGTACCCATGGCCCTTCCCACACAATGTCTGCAAATAAAGCATCACATAGTGATGCTACTATGATTAACGTTGTGTAAAATGAATCCTTCAGGGCAAGATTAATTCTGAAGGCTTATAAAAATCAGAACCATATTTCTCTTCCGATGGTGCGGTAGCAGCAGCCGGCCGTCAGATTCACATGGCGGGCAGGGCTGCCCTTCATTTAAAGGAGGGAGGAAGAGAGTCAGTGGGTACTTCCTTGCTTTCTAGTGGAGTACTTGCTACTTGATCCCTAACTGTAGAATACGAAACAGCCATCGGGTTCCCCCCACCCCACCCCCGTCCTATGCCAGGAAAGGAGGCCCAGAAACCACAGGAAATATCGAGAACAGGTTTCCTCCCGTGCTACCGATTATATCTGGAAACTCATTAATAATGACACAAAACATGCCAAATTGAGTATTGGGGGCGGGAGGGGGGGAAGAGGAGAAGATTTTCTATAACAAGGTGGCAACATGCAGCATTGATAAGCATTATCAATAAGAGGAATTAACCAATTCAATAACATTTTGGCAGATGATGCAGTTTGTGCCAAAGTTAAGGGATGGGAAAGCCTTTGAAGAAAAAAAAACAAACGTGGGTAATTAGGAAAGATACGTTAGCTCTTAGAGAAAAAAAAATGTTTTTAATCCAAATAGTCCTCTGATAAAGGAAAGAAACTAGTCTAAACGGAGAATTTTTTTAAATGCAAGAACAGGGGCACCTGGGTGGCTCAGTCGGTTAAGCGGCTGATTTTGGCTCAGGTCATGATCTCACAGTTCGTGGGTGCAAGCCCCGCATCAAGCTCTGTGGTGACAGCTCAGAGCCTGCTTTGGATTCTGCGTCTCCCTCTCTCTGCCCCTCCCCTGCTCCTGCTCTGTCTCTCTCCCTCTCAAAAATAAATAAACATTAAAAAAAGTAATAGAATAAATGCAAGAGCAGATCTCTAAAAGCCAAAACTTGTCTGTTAGAAACGTAACATTCCACCCTGAGTGAAGTTTTGTTTCTTGGCACCCTGCGTTCCATCATTCTTATCTCTGGTTTGGTGGTGGTGCTTTGGCAAACATCCCAAGCTTGAATTTGATATTTGCACATACTTTCTACACGGTTTCTGAATTACTCAAGAACGCAGCTGTCTGTTTATCCTCATTCTTTAAGCCAGAGGCTCCACTCCGATTCAGCAAAACTCAAACCATAATTGTTATAAAGTATGTTGGCAAATTGTTCTGAGTCCGTTGCCACAAAAAAGCAGGAAATAAAGTCAGAGATTATGTCAATTGCTTTGCTGTTTTCTTTAAATCCCTGCCCTCTAACCACATCTTCTCCTATCACTGTGGTGAGTTCCTTTTTCCCTCCACATTTCTTGGTGTTAGGAGCTAACCCTGGCCTCTTTACCTCAGGTCCACCTCCAGGTTTCCAGTAAACCAGCCAGCAAGGGAAGCACGTGGCAATGGCTGACTATCTATCTGCCTGCTGGTTTCTGAAGACATTTTGCATGTTAAAAATATCCATTCTTTGACTCCTTTACTTTTCGTTAGAAGTCTATCAACTAATTTGTTCTTTCTTTGCTCTTAACTTTAGAGGAGTGAAAAGTAACTTACGGGTGAGTTCAATGGCTCGCCGACAGAAGGACTTCTTTGCTATATAACTGACGACTAATTCCGAATCCTCCTCTGCGAAGGCGCTCCTGGGTGAATACAAATAGACAGCTCACGATCAGCAAAGGTGCCGATTGCACAAGGATGTAACCAAGCCGCCACCTGTTGAAAGGCCTCTTTTACAAGAAAGACATTTTCCACTGGGAGAAATGCACTTCTTTCCTTAGCTCTGTCTCAGGCTGACTTGGCATTATCAAAACAACTCTGTCCAAGGACTGTTGAGAACAGAGCTCATGGGGGCACCTGGGGGGCTCAGTTGGTTGAGTGACGACTCTTGGTTTTGGCTTTAGTCATGATCTCATGGTTCCGGAGTGTTTGAGCCCCACGGGGAGCCTGCCTGGGATTCTCTCTCTCCCTCTTCCTCTCTGCCCTTCCCTTTCAAAAATAAACATTTAAAAAAACAAAGAGAGAGCGAGCACAAAACAACTGAGAAGCTCCCAGTGGTCAAAGCTGTAACAATTTGAGCCAAAAAATAAAGTAGCACTGGAGTCTAATCCAAAGTATAAAGTGAATATCCAGGAGTCCACACTGATATGAATGACTGAATAATTAAATGAGGTGAAGAGACAAATCTGTGCAGGAGAATTCCAAATAGTTTTTGTGGATACTGTGCCCTGAGGGGTGTAGACAGCGTAACTCCTCACCCTGTAAGTCTGGGCTGTGTGTGTTGACTTGCTTCCAAAGAATATAGTAAGGTAAGGGAGAAAAATAACTGTGCCACATTCAAGTGATAGAATTAATGCTAGAACCCAGATGTCATATCTTGCAGTCCAGTGCCTTCCCCTCTGTATGCCAGGCTCCCTGCCACCACAGGGCCTTTGTATGCACTGCTCCCTCTGGCTGTAATGCTCTTCCTTTTATTTTTCACCTAATTCATACCTGCTCTTTCTTCAGATTTTTGCTCAGGTATCACCTCTGTAGGGAGACCTTTCCTGACTTACTTAATTCAGTCAAATTCTCTTGTTAATACACTCTCACACATGTCCCTTTATATAGGATTTACACAGTTGCCATTTTATATTGTGTGTAATCACTTGTGTGATTACTGCTGGATTCTCCACGAACTGTAAGGACCCCTGCTTTTGTTCGCCACTGTACCCCAGGCGATCGCCTAGAAGCCTCTCAATATGTATTCCTGTGCAACTCTTACAACTTCTGCAGAGCCTACAAACCACATCTAGACTCTGGGATGCATTTCAGTCAACTACACGTTCAGGATTTGGATCAGATTTTGTCATTTCTTCAAAATAGCCATTCTCAGAATTTACATACTGAGATATAATGATTATAAGGATAGCGTTAGTAAGAACTGTAGGTAACTGACCCTTAGGACTAGGATGGACACAAATAAAGGGCAGGGAAGCCTCTACTCTCAAGCTTCCTCTCCATGCCAGCGGAAAGTTTTAGAGGGAGTGGAATGTTCCAGGACATTCCTAAGATGTGGCAACGAATGCAGTCTGCTCAGCTCCCACCAAAACACAGTCACCCACCTTCCATCACTTTGTCCTACTCCAGGCTGTCAACAACCAGCCTCTTACAAAATACTTGCTCAACCCCATGAGTGACGAACTGGATGTCGCAGAAATCCAAACGCACTGCAGGGGGACTGGAGGAGAAAACGGAGTTCCAGAAACAATTTACACGCACAGCCTTCCCAGCACAGGTGGCCTTAACCCTTCCCATTTTTGTTTACATTTAACTACTGTTTGGTTACAAAAGTCAGATGTAGAGAAACTCAGAACAAAGCCTCTTTTATACTTGAATGTGAAAATATAAAGCTTTTCTCTATTAGAAAAAATATGTAAGATACAGAAAACAAAAAAAAGGAAAAAAACCGAAAACACAGAATCATCCACACTTGTACTGTCCGGACTTGCTAATGCTTTGGTGAATTTTCTTCTAGTATTTTTATCTACATATACATTTCATTTTTTAAAATGTTTATTTATTTGTTTTTCAGAGAGAGAGCGAGTGCACACACAAAGGAGAAGCAGAGAGAGGTAGACAGAGAATCCCAAGCAGGCTCCATGCTGTCAGCACAGAGCCTGATGCGAGGTTCAAACTCAGGAACCATAAAATCATGACCTGGGCTGAAATCAAAAGTCAGTCACTTAACTGACTGAAGAACCTCTCCTTTTTTTTTTTTTTTTTTTTTTTTAACAATTGGGATTATTTTTAAGAGTTCTAACAAAATCCTCATTTTACAACCAGCAAGTTTGAGTACTGAATGCCTATTGATGCTCTTCTTCGTGAATGAGCCCTTTCAAAGCTGGAGTTCACTGCTTTGGCCTAAGTAAGGAAGCTGCCTGTCCCCAGGATGTACATAAGGCGGGCACCCAGCCAGGTACAATGTGAGGAGCTGGGCCAGTGCAAGAGGCATCACTAAGGGCACCACGGGACAGGAAGTTTTAAACTAAGAAACTTACCCAAACTTCGTCTCCTGGACTCTTTTTCTGATGACCAGAGAAATATATAAAACTGACCCAATCAAAACGAATCCGCAAAAGCAGCCAAGGATGATGAGCACAGGATCTGTGTTGCCAGGTGCTGGGGTGGACATGGGGGCAAAATCTACTCCACCTGTAAAATACCACACAGCCAACTGAAAACATCTCTTTGGGATCTGAGATACATAAGAAACATTGGCTGTAATAGGGAAGAAGACAGTTAAAAGCTCTAGAACTCAGTCCTTTTCTATTCTGTGATCTCCATACGCAGGTGGTCCTCTCTCTGGTGGTGCAAGCTGAGACCATACAAAGTGATCTTAATAATCCATGAGTGATGCTTTCCACATCAGTTACGAAGATATAAGGAATTATAAAAGAAAGGTAAAACTAGTATTTATCTGGTACTCTGTAATTTAAAAATGTTGAGAAATATTGAGAATTGTGCTTTCAATGTGGCGAGCTATCTCTGAGAGTTCCTTTATGTGAAGCTGCTGGTGTAACTTCCTCTGGACCATCTTCATCTTGTGGGTGTGGCCAGCTTCAGTTGTGTGGGGAGTGACCTTCACCATGTTCCCGGGCTGCATAGCGGATCTATCAAATGGTGGCAATATCTGCCTACCCATATCAGCTGTTTCTTCCATTACTCCACATTCAATTCAAATTTGTTCCAACACTATCACTCTTCCTTTCTTTTCTGCACTTGGTCTTTGTTCCCTAACTCTCTCGTTCAATTACTTACTTTTATCTATTGATTTATTGGGTAGCCTTCATGCTCAGCATAGAGGCCAACACAGGTCTTAAACTCACCACCCTAAGATCAAAGCCTGAGTTGAGATAAAGAGGTGGATGCTGAACCGACTGAGCCACCCAGATGCCCCTCAGTTACTTATTTTTTGAAAGTGTCATGGGGCTGTGTCCCTGGGAGATAAGGAGGCAACGCAGCTATGGGTCTTACTAGGTGCATGTGATCTGAAAAATGGAAGTGCAGCGTCCAACCACCGAGAGACTTTGAAACAAGTGACAAGATTTGTCACAGGCATGATGAGCATCTGTTATTTACGTAGTGGTTTGTGGACTGGACCGCTGGTAGCGAAGTTTACACTTCATGCAATTACTCACAGTAAATACATGACGGTAACTCAAATTCAGATCATGCCATTGGAGAACCGGTGATACTTGACCCAACTGTGGTAGCTGAAAAGTATACATGTTGTGATTGTGCAAAAAGCAAGGACTGCCAGTATAGCACAGCTTTATAAAATGGCAGAAGGTTTATTATGTATAAGGATGAAAGCTCTATCTTGCTAAACTCTAATTTTTTATCTTGTGCCCTTAACATCAGAATCTCATGGTCTCTGAACTTCTACCAGGTAGACACGCCTTGCTTGCCATCACCGATGATTAATGTTCTCTAGACACAGAGCCAAGGGCTGCAGGAACTAATATGACTGCAGTTCAGCATGCTTGAGGGTCACTGAAACAGACAGGAACCCAATGGTCCACTCACAAGTCCTGTCTGCTATGGATCCAAAGACCATCTCTGGCAAGAACTTGTAGATGCAAAAATCCCACTGATATAAATGCCTGTGCAGGGAGTCTATGACAGCAGTTTAATATCAAACAACCCACCGCAGTGAGAGTGAGAACAAAGGTGGCTGTGCTGGTCTATGGAAGCATGTACAGCATTTGGGGCCACAAGGGGTGCCCCTTGCCACCTTGTCAGAGGATCCACTCCAACAACATGCTGAAGACAGCATATAGGGCTGAGCGTTTAGCTCAGTGAGCCCACCGCTGCGGAAGACGGCTTCTGTAAGGAAACGCTTCACGTCCTGTACTGATCAATCATAAAACATATCACCCAGACTTGAGTGAATAATAACATGGTAAGCTGTACTGCTTAAAACACAGAAAACAAACAGTGGCACGTAAACGAACAGCGCCCATTACACAGACCTAAAGGTTAGCCATACTACCACTGTCCAACATTTAGTCACGTATACATTATCTAAACTAAATTCAGTAAGTCAAGTCAAATTTGATATTCTGAAAGGACTGATCTTTCTAGTAACTCAGTACCATCAATAGTAATGGTAGTGAGAGGCCTCACGGGTGTCAGTGCTCCATGAAGTGTGTTACCATATCAACTATCTTTATCATTGCAGAAATTCCCTCTGGGCTTCGTTTTTCATTCTTCAACCACATACTCATCCCACGGGGTACCCTCTGGCATTCTGCATTGCCAGGACTGACACATTCTATCAGCCGATCTGGAAGCTGGCTCTCACCGTGTGCAGGGATGTTCACTTTCACTGGGTCGCTGAACGGCCCGACTCCCCCTTTGGTGACGGCGGCAATCCTCACCGTACACGTGGCGTTGTGGACTTGAACAGAAATCAGAGCATGGCTGTCGTTGTGGCCAATGTCTTCAGACATCTCTTTCTGGGGACAGAAGGGAGGAATGAGGATGAAATACTGAGCCGCAGGGGCACGTCGCTTGCTCGCCTACCATTCCTTTTGCGGCAAGCCATCCCACCCACATCCCAGGGGACACAGGCTGTGTTTCCACCGCATCCCTTCCTCACGCAGGCCACAGCTAATGGAACTCAAAGGTGGGCAGGGACGCCGAATAGGCTGGTTGCAACCTCAGGTCTTAGGGCCTTGCCCAGCTGAGGCTGTGAGGGCATGGCACTCAGAATGGTCAACCAAGAAGTCTCTGGAAGAGAGGCAGCATGTAGCAGAGGCACCCAGATGGCAAAAGCAAGCCTGGCTCCGTGAGACCCTCTTCTCTAAGAACCCCCCAGTGCAATGCCCAGGAGCCACACTGTACCTTGACATTGACCACCTGCCAACTTCCCTTGAACCAGCACGCATGGGCTCCTGTTCCTTACAATTTTAAGAGTTTTGACTAAAATCAACCCTGAGGAGGGCACTGACACTGGTTTCTTTTTTTTCCCTCTGCTTGGCACATGCACAATTTTCTCAATTTTCAAAAATCTGGTTTCACTTACTTTGTTTTATAACCACTGCCATGTAACACACGCCATTAAAACATAGGAGAAAGTGACTTAAAATTTTTTAAAATTTAATATTTATTCATTTTTGAGAGACCGAGAGAGATAGAGCGTGAGTGGGGGAGGGGCAGAAAGAGAGAGGGAGACACAGAATCTGAAGCAGGCTCCAGGATCTGAGCTTTCAGCACAGAGCCCGATACAGAGCTCGAACTCACGGAACTTGAGATCATGACCTGAGCTGAAGTCGAAGGTTTAACCAACTGAGTCACCCAGGCACCCCAGGAGTGATTTTTGAAAAACAAAACAAAACAAAAAAACCCAGAACTCAGTGTTTATATAACACTTTCCCCTTTGTTCCCAAACTTCGACTATGGTGTCCTCTGGCGTAAGAAACTAATTCCACATTAGGGGCTGGTTTTTCAAATGGGAAATGGAAGGCTTCCAAAAGCTAAAACGAGGCCCTAGGAACAGTCTTTTTTAAAAAAAATATTTATTTATTTTGAGAGGGAGGGAGGGGGAGGAACACAGAGGTAGGGAGAGAGAGAATCCTAAGCAGGCTCTGCACTGTGAGCACAGAGCCCAACGCGGGGCTCAGTCCCACAAACACGAGATCATGACCTGGGCCAAAATCAAGAGTCGGAAGCTTAACTGACTGAACTCCCCAGGCACCTCAAGAACATGTCCTTAATCTCTGCAGTTTGGAGATGTGACCTCACAGACAGAGAGAAATGTCACACCGTGTAAGTGGAACACAGATCACTGACAGCAGGCGTCTGGTTTGCGTTGGTAATTTCATTCTTGGTCACTCGGTGTCATGCTGATCAATTCTAACAGTGGGGCAGGGTGGGGCCACCTCAGCCCTTGCAGAGAGGATAGTCCTGTCATTGGTGACTAAGATACCTGGGTCACCCACCCACAGACTTTCTTAATCTGTGACCATCAGGACTCAGAAATAACCTCAGACAAGGGATAAAAGGGGAAATATGGCTTTAAAATGTTTTGGGTTTTCTACTTCACTGGATTGTGTGCTAAGGAGATTTGCCATAGATTTTTTAAAATTAATTAAGTAAAACAAAATAATAATTAACAATTTTGGGGATATTCAGCCAATATCCTTTTTAGAAATAGAATGTGTTATTTATGGCAAATCCAATTTTGATTAGGGGTTAGTTGGTCATTCTCTATTTAATTTAGTGGCGGGGGTGGGGGGGTCGGTGGTCCAAACCCACACAGTCATGGAGCCCTGTGGTGAGTTCGGCAGGCCGCTGAGAAATAACACGTCTACTTCACAATTTGCTACCTAACAGCTCTTGAACGTACAAAAGATGTCCTGCCTGACAGCCACTGGGCCTGCTTCTAGCTTCATGCTCTTTGTCTGCCCAGGACTCAACTATAATTTATCATGGGGCACCTGGGTGGCCCAGTCTATTGGGCATTTGACTTCAGCTCAGGTCATGATCTCGCAGTTTGTGAGCTTGAGCCCCGCATCGGGCTCTGTGCTGACAGCTCAGAGCCTGGAGCCTGCTTCCGATTCTGTGTCTCCCTCTCTCTCTGACCCTCACCCACCCATGCTCTGTCTCTCTCTCTCTCAGAAATAAATAAAACATTAAAAAATATTTAAAAATATATATATCATTTGTGCGAATTATCTCTAAATTAGAGGACATGCATAATTGGGAAAATTAAATTCCTAGAAGAAGAGAAATCCCAACACAAAATCATCCTTCTGGAAACAAACATAACTGTAGTTGATAAGATCTATTCGCTTAGGCCTATAAGTCACTATGAAAACACAGAGAACGAATCTTGAAATTTCCAGCTCCCAGTCCTAAAATGCATCAACAATGGCCATCATCCTGGTTACTGTTGTCGTCATTCTGAATCTTGAAGCATGGAAACATTGGCAGCCACCACTTACGGGTAACATGTTTTGGAAATACATAAAGAATTTTCCACATTAGGGGTGGAGCTATGGTAAGTGCTGAAGTAGTGATTAGAAAGATATATGATCACTGCTTCTGTGGAGTGTAACCAATTTCTCTACGAATTGCCTTAAGTGATAGTTTAAAGATGATCCCGGTTCCCAGAACTGATGCACTTTATCCATATTCTTTTGATGCCAAATATGTAAGGAAAGGTGCGACCATCTCCATATTCCCAAATAAACATTTTAATTTTGATTTTGAAATTTGACAAAGACATCCACTTAAAACGAGACACACGTAGGAGCCACCCCTGTGTGTGCGCTCTCTCACTGCCAGGTGCAGAGCATAGGAGGTGTGGCCGTGCCCCTGGCATGGGGTGGCCTCGTCCTGGGGCACATGCCAGGGGCAAACTGCGATTTCTCGTTCCACGAGTTTCCATCTTCACCAACACAGGCCTGTAACCTCGAGGACGTAAAATCTAAGCGCATTTTCAAGAAATGGAATCACATTTATAAGATGACGTCTGAGTTACATACATGTAGACCCTTCCTGTTGGGGAAAGGAATAGCGCATCTTCGGAAACAATTTCTTCTTTTTCTCTTATGAGGCGCTTAAGTCAGTCAGGACAACTGCAGCATCATTTGTTGCCAATCATTGAAAGATGTTAAGATCTCCAACCCTGTCAGAATTCACAGCCCTATAATGCATAACTGTGATTAAGAATAAGGCCCATTTTACTGCCTCGAAGAACAGTAACAGTCAACGGGGGGAAAGCGCCACCAGGTAAAAGTTTCTGTCATGCTATGACAACAAAGGTGACTTGTTCAACAGGCTTCACATTCACAGAACTCATTTCGCATTTGTCAATACAAAACTCACATTACTCTCCAAACATGTCCTGTTCTTACTTCTTTTCTCTAAGAGGCTGTAGTGTGGAATTTGAGTGAGACCCAAGGGGATCTGGGAAGGGGTAGTGGGCTCTGAAAAGCACCGGCTCTGGAGTCAGTCTGCCCTGGGTTCCTACCCCAGTGCTGCCAATTCCAAGCTTTGTGACTCTGGGTAAATTACTCAACATCTCTGAGCTTCGGTTTCCTCAAGTAAACATTGTAATCAATTATAGTTATTATCATTCCTGTATTCCTCTACCTATAAGGAGCTATATTGGATCATCTTTCCCTGTAAATACAAGGTCTTCTTACAGAAGTGACCTTGTACTATCTTTTAAGTCCTGGTACATGAGAGAAAATAATCAAAGCTGTCTAGTGCCCCAAACTAAGAAGTTTATTTGACTAGTTCATGGAATTTACCTCCATTGTAAACTTCTCCTCCAAGCAGGCATATCACCCTCAATCAATGCTTGGGTTTTGCAAGAACCTCACCCATTTCTCATCCTTTAACATGACACCAGCTCAGATGCCCTGCCCTCCTTTGAGAGTGAGAGGGAGCAATCAGGAAAGGAAGAGGCAGTGTACACATGCCCAAATCCAACCCTGTTAGGAGGCACTGGTCTAGGCCTGAGGAAGGAATCCTTGAAGGTACTGTGGCTTCTCTAGGTCTTTAAAGAAGTTATTTCTACATGTCATGTTGTCTCTAGGCCCATAATGATCTGCCCATAACGAAACTTCCTTCAGATCTAACATCTCTACCCTTTCCAAATACAAATAAATGAGCATTATAACTACAATCTTATAATAATGAGCTTTGTATAAATAACACATATAACAATGAGTCTCTGTTTAACTCATGGGCCATTCTGGGTCAAAGTTAAACTGACTTATTTACTGTAAAACATTAAAGAGCCATGAACTCACCAGTAAACACTATGGATCTTCCAGAAAGGAGGATATTGTGTGGGATTTTATAAACTTATTTGCTCATTGAATTCTTTTCTCATAGAAGGTCTACTGACTACTTATGGGAATGGGACTAGATTTGAATCACAAGTCCACACTCATCAAAAGGCTGTACCATCACAGAGAGAAACTCTCCAGCTGATTTGATGTTAGCCAGGCCCATCCATCAAGCCCATAGTGTCATAAATACAAGTTCAAGGTCCTCAGTTCAGGTGGTACAAAAATGACCAGGACCTGGCCCCAACTTCAAGGAGAATAGATTGCACTTGCACCTGACTTTTGGATTTTGAGCTTTGATTTGGAAATGCAAGGGATATAAAAAAAAAACAGAACAAAAAAAGGGTCGATATCTTCATCAAGATATAGTAAATGTGTGTACAGTAACTGTCTGGAGTTTCTTAGTCTTGAAAGTGACATAACACGCAGGGACCACAAAGGTAGAAACAATAGCCCACCCAAAGACCACTCTCAAGAAAGTTCTGAAACCGCATACAAAAAACCCACCCTTTTTAGAGTAACACACGGGACTATCTTTCAAAAATATCCAATTCCATTGGCTTGCATAAAGACAATACGCTTTTAGTAACAGTTTCCTAAAAATGAAAATGAAAGAACAATTTTGAGAGATGGAGTTGTATCTAACTCTTGCCCTTCTGAAATGAAGGGAGTTCAGGAAACAGGTGATGGGATGGGCATGGAGGTCAACACAAACTTCACTTCGGGCAGGGGTTTTAGGATCCTCCCCGGGGTTGGCTTTTCGTCAGTGTTTTCATTTGCCTCCAGATGCAGTCCATGATGAACTTGAAGTGTGGCTGCATCCGAGGGTGCTAGCCTCAGGAAAGGGACCCACCAAGTCTTTTGTTGTCACGGGACTCATGATGCAGTGAGCATCAGTGCAACGCAAACGATGTTCTCACTAGGATGATCCAGCAGCTCCAAGGAGGTCATGACTGGAAAGGTCACAGCCCTCACTGTGGCAGTGTTGTTCTCACCGCAGAAGGGACCGTTCTGAACAAAGGGCAACCAGAAGGCGTGGCACAGCAGAAGGCTGGTGGCATTCAGTGCGCGAGGCTCTCCGGCTGCGTCATCCACGAGGCTTTCACCACTCTTGCCCTTCAGTATGCCTCACCTCCAGAGGTCCCGTCCAGAGAAGCAGCTTTCACCCACACCAGAAGGAGAAGTCAAAAGGATGACCTGAAGCTATTTAAACAAACTGGGGCGTTTTGTGTTATTTTTTCGAACCTCTCAAGAGTCTGCTGATAATTACAATCTTTTGCCAACTAGAGACTAAAATCCTTATCGAACCCAAACGCAATTATTGGACCTTCAGGTACTGTTCACAACTTACCATTGTGAAAGTGGCTTGTCTCTAAGACAGCCATTTGATTTCCCTGATTCAGCCGGTGGGGAAATGCAGTTAATCAGTGAGGACCCTGCACAGGTGCCTTGGGACAAAAGACCAAGAGAGAGGCTTGTCTCATCGGGCAACGCTCCTAAGCAGGGTTGTGACTTGTACAAACAACATCCGATTATCACTCTGAAGCACAAAAACTCATGTACTTCCAAGCTCTCTTCTTTGTCCTACTGCTTTCCAAGAGTCAGCCTACTGATAGCTAAACTGAGGCAGGAAAAGATAACGAATAAACCCCACCTGTCCTTTTGGAAAAAACAGCAGTTGCATAAGCGCTGGATGCCATGAAGTTGACAATGACTGAAGCAAAGTAGCTGTGGACTCTGTCCCTCTCTCCTGCCAAGAAGACACCCCCCCCACACACTAATGCCATGAGGATGCTAAAATATGATCTGTCTCCAGGGCTAGATTGATCGGGAATGTGACAACACAAAAAAGCATGCTTTGCATGATGGCGGTACAGAGACAGTCTTTTTCTTTTTAATGTTTTATTTATTTTTGATACAGAGGGAGACAGAGCATGAGAAGCGAAGGGGCAGAGAGAGGAGACACAGAACTGGAAGCAGGCTCCAGGCTCTGAGCTAGCTGTCAGCACAGAGCCTGACGCGGGGCTGGAACCCACGAACGTGAGATCTGACCTGAGCCGAAGTCGGAGGTTTAACCGACTGAGGCACCCAGGCGACCTAAGAGACAGTCTTGATGAAACCAGTACATCTGCCATTCCAAGGATGCTCTATGTCACAAAGAAGTCCGTGTCACCTCAACTATCTTCCCAAGTGGGAAAGGGACCTGTGTGGGAGCTGCCTACCCACCCACACTCAGGCATGTCCCCCACTCCTGTGGAGCTGTGTTAAGGCAATCTGTGGCTGGCTTAGCCCTGTCTGGAGTCTGGTTACCCCCTGCCATTCTCAACGAGGCTGGGATTCTTCTCTGACCATCTTCAGAAAAGCATCCTCTGGAATTTCCAGGAGGCTATGAATTGCTAGACTGCTAAGCCGTATAGCTCTGGACCTTGTGCTATGGGTATCTGGGTAATTCTCAACCAACATCCTACAAGAGCACAAATTCCCAGCGGGCTAGAATCACCTGGTGACAGAGATGAGTTCCACACCCATTTACCTACTACATAAACGAATGGGTGAATAACGGAGCGAGAAAAGCCCCGAAGATTCCTTAGAATTTTGTTAACTATTCAGTCATTTCTAGTTTTTACTATATTCTTCACATCCCAGGGAAAGGTACCTCATCCAATAATAAACTTTGTTGTCGGGGCGCCTGGGTGGCTCAGTTGGTTAAGTGTTCGACTCGGCTCAGGTCATGATCTAACGGTTCATGAGTTCACACCCCATATCAGGCTCTGTGCTGACAGCTCAGAGCCTGGAGCCTGTTTCAGATTCTGTGTCTCCCTCTCTTTGTGCCACTCCCCTGTTTGCAATCTGTTTCTCTCTCTTAAAACTAAACATTAAAAACTATAAGACGTTGTTGTCTTTTCACAACAAAATGAAAGCTTCTAGGGGCACCTGGGTGGTTTAGTTTGTCAAGCGTCTGAGTTGATTTTGACTCAAGTCATGATCTCACAGGTCATGAGTTCAAGTCCCACATCTGGCTCTGTGCTTGGGATTCTCTGTCTGCCTCTCTGCCCCACTCTCTTTCAAAAATAAATAAACTTAAAAAGGAAGAAAGCTTCTAACACAGTATAAATAAGCAAATTTAAGGAGACAAGTGAACTTTCTCGGGGAGTTCAGACTTACGGAAGTCTCTGCATTCTGCCACACATGAGATATCCGGTAGCCCATCAGGTCCCCATCCTGCCGCTTAATTGGAGGCTTGATCCATCTGACATCCACCTTATGACTAGATTCATTCAGAAATATCGTGACGTTCAAAGGTGCTACTGAAGGGGCTACAAAAGAAAAAAGAGAGAATGATGAAGAAATACAGAGAAAAGCACATAGAGGCTTTTTCTCAGTTTCTCCATGTTTGGTTTTCTTTTTTCTTTTTTTTAAATGTTTGTTTTTATTTTTGAGAGACAGAGAGACAGAGCACAAGCAGGGGAGGGGCAGAGAGAGAGGAAGACATAGAATCCGAAGCAGGCTCCAGGCTCTGAGCTGTCAGCACAGAGCCCGAGGAGGGGCTTGAACCCACAGACTGTGAGATCGTGACCTGAGCCGAAGTCGGACCTTAACCAACTGAGCCACCCAGGGGCCCCTCCATGTTTGGTTTTCAAATGTTCTGTGGAAAGCATTCAAATGAGACTGAGATTAATAGCAGATTTTCACCTCTTTTTCAACTAAGGAGCATTGAAAAACTACTTGAGGGTTAATTTTTAAATGTTTACTTATTTTTAAGAGAGAGAGAGAGAGAAAACGAGTGAGCATGAGTTGGGGAGAGCCAAAGAGAGAGGGAGACACAGATACTGAAGCAGGCTCTAGGCTCTGAGCTGTCAGCACAGAGTCCGACATGGGGATTGAATCCATGAACTGAGAGATTAGGACCTGAGCCGAAGTCAGACACCCAACCAACCGAGCCACCCAGCCACCCCAAAATACTACATGAGGTTTTAGAAGTAAGCACTTCTTATACTAAAATCATAAAGATGAAGAAAGACAGAGAAGGAGGTGAGTGAGTGGCACTCGTGGACTCCTCCTGCGGAGACAAAGCAGACACAACTTGAACAGGGTTTTCCACTAGAAGCCTGTGGAATGGAAGGCCAACCAGACTGACTGGAGATCAGTTCTGTGTCATGCGACTCGTACAAAGCAGGGAACATGGCCGAGCCCTGAGGGAAGCTACCATTTTAAAGTCCAAAAGCAGGTTACTGATGGTCTAAACAGAGCTAATCAGACAAAAAATCTTTTAAAAGGTCCATGTACGCGCATATATATACATATACACATATACATATACATAAGACATCTCATTATTGAAGACTAGAGGGTCAAATGCTAATCACTAGATGCCCTGGTTTATATTCTCTGGTTTATAGAAAATTCGGCTAAAGTCACGCTCCCACTCAGAAAGTCTGTTATCTCTCACAAGGATACAAGGATAAAAGTTACAATACTTCGAAAAAAAGGATGTTTGTATTATACACACACACACACACACACAAAATAATTTGGGAATGGGTCAAGGTCATTACTAGATTATTTTTTGGGACTGAGGAACTTGACTATATCTATAAAAGCTGAAAATAACATGCTCTTTGACCAAATATTTTATTTCTAGAAATTTAATCTAAAAAATTTTCCTGTAGGTCCTATTACATTTTCTGAGGCATAATAGTAAATAAGAGGAATAAATGTAATGCTCAGTCAATAATTATGACAGAATACATTTTGATACATTTTCCAATGGAATACTTACTACCCAGCTACTGAAAAGAATTAGGTAGATCTTGGGTACAGATACGAAAAAATATCTAATGGAGGGGAAAACTCAAACTGCAAAAGGTATGTACCAACTATCCATTTTAGAAATAAAAAACTGTTTTATATAAAGAAATAAAAACAATGGCAATAATATATACAAAACCATTGATTATAGTTATACTTATGGAAGATCAAATTATATATTTCTGATATGCCTAAAAAGAAAACAGAAGGATATGTTCTCCTTCATTTCTGCTGATTCTAGGAGCAATTAGAATGAATTTCAGCTTAGGAAACGGTATCCAGCTACAACAGTACTATGAACTAAGTCATGTAGTTTCAAATATATTGTAGAATTTATGGATAAACATGGCCAACTCAAAATGTCTTTGTCTCTCCTCCGGAAACCCCTCCAAAATGACAGTAAGGAATTTAAAACAGAATAAACTTATAAGGTAAAGCAGAGTCAATAGTGGACAAAAATTGTCAACATATACTCAACAGTTGAAAAAGAAATGAAGAGCATAATTAATTCAACAAGCCTCTTCTCCCCAAAGAACCATGGACAGGCCCACAAGTTGTGGGCCCTGGTACTAAAACTGGAGGGTTGAAAGTGATTAGGAAGTAGCTAGTCCTCAAGATCCCCCTAATTTATTCCCGCACACCTGCTAGGTACTCCTCCAGAAAAAAGAACGAGAGAGAGAGAGAGAGAGAGAGAGAGAGAGAGAGGATGTTTTATTCTCCAAATTGAAAGGCCTCTGGTCTTGGGACAGGATGAAGGCACAAGGAGGCGCCAGATGGACAAGTGGGGAAATAAGTGTAAATGTGAGGGTGTGCACTGAATGAGGGGGGCTCCACCTCACTCCTCCTCTCCCCCTGATATTGGCAGCCATGTTTACATTCCTGAGACAGCAAACACGAGACTTCTTTCCTAGAGAAAGTGAGCAGTCCCAGAGGAAAGAAAACCAATATTGACACATAGGGGTATCCAAACCAAAACAGTTAGGTCACTGCCCATTAAATAGAAAGATAAAAGTAAGTTAAAAATAAGGAGGAATCAAAGATATATTACCTATTCAAAAGAAAGCATTTAAAGTGGCTGTATTAGTATCAAAGTCGATCTCACAAAAAGCAGTACTATAAAAGATTAAAAAAAGCAATCTCATAATGAGAAGGTGGTCAACTATTAGGAGAGCACAGTAATCCTTTTATGTACAAAATAACCTTTGAAATATTTGATGCAGAACTGGCTAAAACTATAAAAGGAAGTGGATAAACCCCAAAATTACAACTGTGGATTTCAATACCTCTCTAAAAATAATTGACAGAAGCAGGCAGAAAAACAGTAGGAATATAATTTGAAGAACACTATCAACCAACTCAACCAAGTTGACATTTATAGAATATTCCATATAATAAGAGCAGAATACTCATTCTCTCCAAGTGCACACCAAACATTTATCAGGAAAGATCATGTTCTGGGCCATAAAAAGAGTCTCAATGCATTTAAAAGCATTCAAATGATACGGATTATGTTCTTGAGCACCAAGAGAATTAAATCAGAGATCAGTAATACAAAGATTTCTGGAAAACTCCAAAATATTTGGAAACTTAGCTACACATCTAAGGAACGAATGGGTCAAAGATGTCAGAAATATTTTTGAACTAGATCAAAATGAAACACAGCATATGAAACTGTTCTCAAAGGCTTTTCTTTATCATTTGAAAGAAGACATTTTACAATTTTGGCACTAGGGTTTCATTTGTGCAAGGCTTACACCCTGAAGATTTCTGACCCCGACCTGTCCCACAGTTTGTATGAAGACTAGGGCACTGACTAGGTGAGGCCAGGTGAGGGCAGGAGGGAGGTTCTAGTAATCTAGAGCTCTGTTGGAAAAGAATAGAAACCATGGATTTGAATTTAACAGAAATACAATATTCATTCCAATATTCATAGAAGATAAAAAAAATCTCAGAAATCATAAACAGCACATAGAAAATTCTTTAAAGTTTGTAAATAAAGTTTGCTATGAGTAAGACAGCACAGAAAGAACATAGTTCATGGGGTTTCAATGAAGATCTAATCAAATAATCCATGCAAACCACCTAATGTGGTGCCTGGCATGTTGGGTTTGGTAAACTTTAAATATTTTCATGTTCATTATTTCTTAAATTTGATGCTATGATTAATAATTTATATATTACTATATCTTAATTTAGAATAACATACATCATAAAGTGTGCTACTTTTAATAGCTCCCTATGTAGGGGCGCCTGGGTGGCTCAGTTGGTTAAGCATCTGGCTTCAGCTCAGGTCATAATCTCACGGTTCGTGGGTTGGGGCCCGTGTTGGGCTCTGTGCTGACAGCTAGCTCAGAGCCTGGAGCCTGCTTCGGATTCTGTGTCTCCCTCTCTCTCTGACCTTCCCCTGCTCTCTCTGTCTCTCTCTGTCTCTCAAGAATAAATAAAAGACATAAAAAAAAAAATAGCTTCCTATGTAAAAGAAAATACTACCTATATACATGAAGTTTAAGTCTGTCACTAAATAGAGGGAAAATCTTTTTTCCCATTCTTTTCTTTTTTTTTCTTTTTCCCAAGTTCCATTGGCTCCCTCAATAAAATTCTCCTCCAGAGACAAAGATCAAACACAGCAAAGTTTAAACTCTCAATCGGGCCACGCCGGGAAGGATTTGTTTAATCACACATACCATTAGGGGCAATATTTATTCTGAACTCCAGGAATTACCTCCTTCGGTCGTGCTGGCCAGAATCCAAGGGCTCATTGCAGACCAGCCAATTTCATTCATGCAGGACACAGCGATGTTGTAATGAGCCAGAGCTTGCAGCTGCTCGATTTGATACAGATGTGGTGAAGCGGAGGTGTTAAAGACCATGACTGCGCCATGACTCAGCGGATCAACTTCCGTGACCTGAGGAAGAGTAAAAATGTGGACCAGGCGTTAGTAAGGGGGTGAGAATGTCAGACTCCAGGCTCTCGTGTATTCGGTGCACGTGGCCCTTCCTCTCCCCTGGAGGAAGTACCTGCTTCCTTTCGGGCCACACACTAATTTCCCCACCAGCATTACTGTGTGTTACTCATGTCAATGGCACAGCCACCAAGGACCTGAGGAAAATGCCTAAAATAAGTGTTCTCACTATGGCAAGGACCTGAGCAAATAATGATCATTATAATATTATAATTACGGTAATTTGTTTTATAACACAAAATGAGATCATTAATAAGAAATAAGAATTGAGATGGTTCTCAGTCATTCTGCAATCTCTGCTCTTGCCTTGAGGTAAATTCTAGTGTGTCCTTTTTTCTTACCCCTGCTCCCACCCCAATATAAATTCAACTCCAAAAACATACAGAGAAGGTAGATCTCCTGGTATCATTTGGGGAGCAGATACAGGGGCGAGTCCTTTGCACCTCACCCAACAAACTTTTCTCCAACTCCTGTTAAAACACCTCAGCTCTTTCCTCCGAGTTCTTTCTCTTCATCCTTCTCTCCATAAGCCCTACCACTCTCCCCACGTCCCTCTCCAGATATCCTCCGTACACACAGGCAAAAATCTAGTCCTGGGCCAAACTTCTACCTTTCTTTCTTTAAGCATACCTTCTGTCTGGGAGTGGGGATAAGGGAGAGTGTTGGGTTTGTTTTTAATTTCACTACATGTTTTTCAGAATTTCTACAATAGGTAGGACTCATAAAATCGGAAAAGAGAAAATAATATCTAATAAAACACAAGTAATCAAAAGGGATCGAGGGGGAAAAAATCTTAAACCCTCTATGAATTCCTAATAATAACATGCTTGCAGTCATGGGGTACAGGTACACAGTGTTGGTATTTCAAGATACATGTTTTGAAATTTAGGCCAGGGGCCACAAACAACATTTTAGAGTTCTAAATCCCCTAGGGGATACCACGGGGCTGGTGTTGGGGCCAAGTCTCACCGCTGACTCAGACCCACAGGCTCCACTGGGTGACAAGGAAGTACCAGTTGGCCTGAGGAGCCACAGAGGAGAAACAAAGAGCTACATGCTTATCTTGGTGGTGGCTGTTGGCAGAACTTACTTTTTGTTTCTTCGCTTTAGAGTACACACCTACTTCCTGGTGACCAACCCCTGAAACGAAGGTGGAGGAGACCTTAGGCTCTCCACCCCTGCCCCATTTCCGGAGCAACGTGTGGAGCATTTCCAGGCACAGGGACGCCCTTTGAGCATATGTTGCCGGAAGAAGACAGGGGTTTCTATAAACGTCCCTCTCAGCGGGCCCCCTCCTAGGGGAAAGGAGGGCGTGAAATAGCAAGAAGTACGTGGGAGAGTTAAAAATAGAAGTGGAGTATGCAGCCCAAAAATGGGTGAAGAAAGGAACTAACATCAGGACCAAAGGAAGTAAGAGGGTGTGTCCTGCTAGTGCATGGATCTGAACCCTGTCCAAAACATTCATTTGCTACCAAGTCAGAGTTTAAAATTGTAAGGGACTGGGGACCTGCTACAAAACTATGCTTGGTTCCTTTAAAAGTGGGGATACATTGTTCACCTGCAGAATACACAAGGATAACTTCTAGAGCCAGTCCTGACTAGCCCTGCTAGGAATGGTCGGAGAAGACAGAGGACAGCCAGTTACATTTGAGTTTCAGATAAACAAGAAATAATTATATGTACAGGTATGTCACAAAATTACTCCTGTAATTTAACTTGTAAAATAACTGTATTCTTATTTGCTAAATCTGGTAACCCTGCCAGAGATGGAAAGGAGAAGGAGTCAAGGGAGGCTGAGTAGCTGGTGGAGCAAAGACAGACTAATCACATCTGGCACCAGAGGATCCGAGATGGGCGAGGAAGGCCTGCACTTTGGCGCTGTATGATTTTTCACTCATGCCATGGCCGCCCAAAGCCAAGGCTAAAGAAGAGAAAGCAAGCGAAGCCTATGTGTGATCATCTTCTAACTTCAGGGGTGAGCTGATGTTTTCAGATCTTCCCACTGCCATTCTCTACCTCACCTCCCCCCAGAGACCTGCTCTCTCACGGTGGGGGCAGTACTGGTCCTCAAAGTCCCCGAGGGCAACCACACTCATGTGGGCAAGAGCCTCATGTCTTAAACTCTTCATACAGCTCAGCAGCAGTTTTAAAAAGGGCTGGTCCATGCTTCAGTCTTATCTACATATATATAAGGAGATAGGCCCTGGGTGTTCTTAACCACAGAGCCCTGAAATACATGAAGCAAAGACTGTCGGGATTGAAGGGGGAAACAGTCCAAAAACAATAGTTGAGACCCAATCCCTCACTTTCAATAAGAGCTAGAACCACTGGGCAGAAGATCGACAAGGAAACAGAAATGAAGAAGACTATAAGCCAGATCTACGGGACACAGACATACAGAACACTCCATCTACCCACAGCCAATATGCCTTCCCCTCATGTGCACCTGAATCGTTCTCCAGGACAGAACTAATGCGAGGCCATTAAAAACAAGCCTTAGTACGTTTAAAAGGACGGAAATCATTTAACTATACCCTCCAAACACAATGGAATAATATTAGAAACAAAGGAAGAAGATTTGAGAAATTCACAACTATGTGAAAATTAAACAATACACTCCTGAATAACCAAGGGGGTGGGGGGAAGAAATCACAAGGAAAATAACAAAAAAATTTGAGATGAATAAAGAAAAAAGCCCCCAAATACTAAAAGCTATGGGATCTAGCTAACATAGTGCTTAGAAGGAAATATATAGTATATATAAAACCACCTCACCTTCTATCTTAAGGAAATTTAAAAAAATAAAATAAAATAAAGAGCAAACTAAACCAAAGCAAACAGAAGGAAGGAAAGACTCAAATTAGTAAATCAGGAATAAAAGAGGGAACATTACTACGAACCTCAGAAGAAAAAGGCGTTATTATAAATAATAGAACACCAATGAATTTGATAACTCAGAGGAAATGGACATATTTCTAGAAACACACTAACTCCCAAAACTGACTCAAGAAGAAACAGAAAATCTAGACAGATCTGTACCAAGTAAAAAGACTGAGGTAATATTTTTATAAACTCCTCACAGAGAAAAGCTCAGGACCAGATTGTTTCACTGGTGATTTCTACCAAATATTTAAGGAGTTAACATCAATCTTCCACAAACTCTTCCAAGAAATAGAAGAGGAGGGAACCCCTCCCAACTGATTTTATAGGCCAGTATCACCCTGATACCAAAACCAAAAAAAGTGAACACAAGAAAACTACAGTGTAATATCTTTCATGAATATAGAAACAATTAGACAGCAGTGATGGTCACACATGTCTGTGAACATACTAAAAAAACATTATACACTTCAGGGATGCCTGGGTGGCTCAGTCAGTTAAGCATCCAACTTCGGCTCAGGTCATGATCTCACAGTCCGTGGGTTCGAGCCCCACGTTGGGCTCTGTGATGCCAGCTCAGAGCCTGGAGCCTTCTTCAGATTCTGTGTCGCCCTCTCTCTCTGCCCCTCCCCCGCTCATTCTCAGTCTCTCTCTCTCTCAAAAGAAGATAAAGACATAAAAAAATGTTAAAAAATTATACACTTTAAATGGGTGAATATTATGGTCTATGAAATATATTTCAGAAAAAGTGGCTTAAAAAGAAAAAGGACATCCCTAGTGAGGACTTTGTAGACACAATAAGAATTCCTAAAACTTCCCAGCCCTTGGGAGGTTTACAAATAACGTTGGGCAAGAATTAAGAAAAGCTGGAGTTGGTGGGGTGAGGGTGGAGGCTATTTTGGGGATAATAGAATGTTTTCACTTTTCAGAGAAGGAACAGCTGTAAGACAAGTGTGGGAGGGAATAAAAACAGAGAAACAAACTCCATTTGGTATTAAAAACATCTGGTTGTCAACACATAAAATTCTTCAGAATTCACTGCTTCAAGCTGAACTGGCAGGAGTGGCCTGTGTCAGATTAACACGTTTTCGGCTAGTAAGACCAGACACTTATGAAACTAGGAACAATTTCTGACCCTGCTGTTTGATGAAGTACAAGGCAGAATGCATGCACGTTTCCAGTGGATAATCCACACATGTTCAACACCTGCACCTGTGAGAAATATCTCTTCTGAGACACAGAAGAGCAGATGGTTCTGAGCCTTGCCTTTGGCATCAGAGCTTTCTGGGTTTGCCACTCCTGAGCTGTGAGCACTCTGTGGGCACCTGCAGTGCTGGTGTGGGCTTTCAGTGACAATGTCCACAAAGTCCCTGCGCCATCGTGGGCACTCAGTAAATAGAAGTGCTATTGCTACCCTTTCCGTGTTAATGAAATTAACTCTCAAAGCAAAGCCTACATCATGGCAAGGTACCATTTTAGGATGGCTAGGCTCTACGCTTATTATGGCATTACTTTATATCAATTTTAGGTAGTGCTTAAAAATGGGTGAAGATTGGGACAGCTGGTGGCTGCGTCGATTAAGCGTCGGACTTTGGTTCAGGTCAGTGTCTCTTGGTTAGTGAGTTCAAGCCCCGTGTTGGGCTCTCTGTTGATGGCTCAGAGCCTAGAGCCTGCTTTGAATGCTGTCTCCTTTTCTCTCTGCCCCTCCCCTGCTTATGCTCTTTCTCTCAAGAAATAAGTAAAACATTAAAAAAAATTTTTTTTAAGGTAAAAAGGTAAAGACTTTGCAAGGCCTGTAATATCCAGGTTGTCCTGGGACCCATGGGCCAAGGTGCTACATTTGACAGCAAAAATGACCCATCTCATGCTTGTATGTTCTTCATGGCCACCAGCCCAGGAAGAGCCAGGCTGACAAGTACCTGACTTCCCGAACTCCTGGTCACAAGCCAGTCCTAATTTAGGGATGTGTTTTTGTATACCTTAAAAATGATTTCTCCTGGTCTCATGATGTTCTATCCTGGAAACCTGTTTCCCATCTGGTTGGGCCCTGGACCTTGAGCAGAAAGGAAACAGCATCCTGAGGCAGAGCACCATAAAGTGGGGCATGTATGACGGGCGTTGAGCAGGGAGGAAGTCAATGGACTCTGAACAGAGGGGCTGAAGGCTTCAGCGCTCATCCTCAGGAGGAAGGAAAATCGTGTAGACCCTCAGAGCACCAAATAGCCACTTTTCTGTTCATCCTGGAGGTTTACCTGAATGCTGCAATTCCTGAACGGGGAGTATCCATCAAAACCCGGGACCCAGGAGACCAGCATGCTGTGTGCGCTGCTGTTGTAGATACGGACTTCAGTTGGTGGGGAGGGAATTGCTACATAAAAACAAAGACACGCACACAAACACAATTAGTAACCACAGGCGGCCACAGCAACAAAACACATTAATACCCATTTCTTAAGATTAGGAAAGTCAAGCTCAAGTTTTAAAAAGAAACCATGTTGTGCCTGCGAGTAATCCTATGAGCTTGCAGACAGGTCTTCCCGTGATGGCATGGTTCTGCCTGGGCCAGGGCAGTGGAGCAGAGCCCTGCTTTCCCGCCCACTGATGACGTGAGGGCTTAGCCGGGGAAGGACATCGAGACATCTATCTCCTTCGTGGTCACTGTCCTACTGTATGCGGGCACGTCCCGGGGTGCTAGTGTTTTACATGGATCAAAGAGCCATGGTGCAGCTCTGGGTTGAGGAGGGGAGACCCACATGACCCGGGATTGAGAGAGCCCTGAGCCGAGGAGAGAGGGTGTTATGGGAGCATGGGTGTGGGTGTGTGGCGGAGCGGGGAGAAGCTTTCCAGTCCGGTGAGACTCAGTGCAAGCAAAAGAGCCAACTGCATCTTCTGGGAACGGAGGCAAATATAATACCACAGGTGTGCAAAGACAGTGACCACATGTGGGACGTGGATAAGCACTTTAATTAAAATCTAGAAAGAATCCGGGCGCCTGGGCGGCTCGGTCAGTTGAGTGTCTGACTTCAGCTCAGGTCACGATCTTATGGATGGTGGGTTTGAGCCCCACGTCAGGCTCTCTGCCGTCAGCATAAAGTCTGCTTGCGATCCTCTGTTCCCCTCTCTCTCTGCCCCTCCCTTGCTCACATGTTCTCAAAAATAAACTCAAAAAAAGAAAAAGAATTTAAGAAAGATCTGAAGTCTGGGGAATCTTATTTTATGTTAAATTTAATTCTTAATTAGTAGTACTAATCACATTTATAAGCAAAAATGAGGACTGTTGTTCTCAAGTGCTTGCTATGGCCCGGCACGACTTTGCTTCATCTACTCGTCGCTAGAACCCTGTAACAGAGAGGTAGTCTTCTAATCCTCCTTTACGGATGAGGACACAGGATCAGAGAAGTTAAAAATTCACCGAAGATCACAGAGCTTGTAAGCAGTACAATGGGGACTTGAACTCAAATCTGTCTGAGCCCAAAGCCGTCAGGTCTGTCTGTCCCTCAGCAGAACACTGGATGGAGGCTGACTGCAGGAGGCAGCAAGCCCATTACCGTGGGCACCAGCAGGCCCTGGGGAGTCTGGTTATCACCTAGCGGGCTCTATGGCCCAGACCACAGTTTAAATGCCTTTTCTAAACTCTGGTCCTTTTTCTGTTGATGAGGATAGTGATAGCACTGCTCCATGGGGCTGTGGTGAGGACAAGGTTGGGGAACATGGGGGATAGGTAAAGGCAAAGACAGGGTGGGCGGGAGATAGGGGGAAGGAGAGCTGGGACCAAGGGCACTGGGTACCGTATTCAGGAGTTTCTGTGGACTAGTAGACAAACAGCTTGGTAAATGGGTAAGAATCAGCACTTGGACTCACTTCTCTGAATAGATTATTTGTAGAATTACCCTCAAATGTCTGCCTTTCCGGATCATCACTTGGCCATGTGTATTATAGTTAATAATAGATTATAAGAAGGGAGGCTGGGTTGCTTTGGCGTATATTTTTAAATAAATGAAAGCCAAAAGCATAAGTTATAGAAATAGGATTGATTACACAAACAACTGATATGCTATGTGAAGTACAGAATGTTAAAAACTGTCTCTCGTTTTTCAAGTTTTTAAATTTTAAGGTGTTTGCACTTTATGAAAATGTCTTTATAAATTACACCTACTCATGAATTCCTGAAATTCCCAGCATTTCTTTTGAAAGCTTTAATAATGAGACTGAAACGAGGAAGGAAGTTATACAGTTCCTCCCGGAGTCAGCTTCAGTTTGCTTTTTTTTTTGTTCCGATGAACTTTCAGAAAATGGTCCCTCATCACCTTCGTGTAGGTGCTTTGCCGAAATGAAAGTATAACTTCTTTTGCAATTTTGAGTCCCTCACTGTATATTACCTTTTAACTCATTATTAAACACTTTCTGCTTTTTCCTTGTGTTGTTTCCCCAAGATTAAGACCAAAAGGAATATGAACTCAATATTTGTTTCTCGTCATTTAAATGAAGAACAAATAAACATAAAATTTGTGTTGAGTTTCAATGATAGAAGGTAAGAAATGTGATTTGAAAAGGCATAAAATGACAGGATTTACTTTCAGGTTTCAGGTTTCAATAACCTTGGTCCCATGGAGGGAGGGAGTAGGCAGCAGACGATTGGGGAGTATCTCCACTAGTATGTGGGGTCTTCAAACACAACTCCTCTGTTACATTACATCCCAGCGCAGGGAAAGGGAGCGTGACAAGACAATTAGGAGGAAGAGGCACAAAGGCACTGGGTTCTGCCCCTCTCAGGGCAGCAGGTGGGGGAGACTTGCTTCAGCCCCAGCGGCCCCGGAAGGACAGCGCCCACCCCTTCAATCGATGCCCTAAGCCGCCCCCACTCCTGGAGGCTTTTCAAGGGCCAGTGGAGACCAGTTCAAGGTGGCAGAGGGGAAGATGAAAACAGAAGCTATGAAAAGTAAAGGTAGACATTTCAGCCTATTTTCTTCTCCGACTAAGCAGAACTAAACGAACTCATGTTTATCAAAGACGTATGCACCAGACATGTTATGAATGCGTTTAATTGCATTATCTTATTTAAGCCTCAGAAATATGTAGATTTTATAATTATTCCTATTTTATACCGAAGCCAGAGAGGTTAAGTGACTTTTCCAAGGTCACAAAGGAGGTCAATGGAGAAGCCAGGGCTCAAACCCAGGTAGCTGGCTGCAAAGCTGACAGGCTTGGGGGACATGGCCCTGGTCCTTACCTTTGATGTTGATCTGCACACCCTTGGACACGGTCAGCCCTTTGTCATTGTGAGCCTCACAACTGAAGACGGCCGTCTCGGTCAGACCTAGAATGGAAGGGGACTCCTGAGACCAGCCACCGAGAAACAGGCTGCGGTTCACCAGAATCCTATGGCTGCCTTTTTACTTTTTGGTTCATTGCTTCAGGTCATAAATGCAAAGTTAATTTGAAAAGTATGCTGATGGCTGGAAGGAAAACAAACCTGGAATTAAACCCCAGCTACCAGGAGCAAGTCACCGTGGGGCTAACAGGCAGCTGTTCTTCATTTACGTCCTTTATTTGTCCCGGATGGTGAGAGGCTAGGTAACAAAGCAGTCACATTTAGATTTTTAAATTTCCACCAGGAGGTATGGGTATTGCTGGCCCCAATATCAAAAAGAATGTTTTTTGAGGCACATCTGGCCACTCCCCAGCCACACAGTACATACGAATGACACACTAATGACATTTCAGAGTACCAGACACAGCAGGATAAAATTCACAGAGCTTAAAAATTTCAGATGATCTATTGTAATGATTCTTTTTTAATGGTAAATATCGGTCAGTTCATACAGAATTATTATATAAACATAAGACACTATTATTACTTGCAGAGAAGACACTGGTGCTGCATGAAAAAAAAATTCTATCAGTTCAGAGGCTTGAAGACATTTTAGAAATGAAAAAAGTAGTTGATTTATTAGTTTTAAAGAGAAAGGAGGAGAGGCAACCCAGGTCTTGGTTTCTAATACTATTTGCCAATAAAAGGAACCAAAGGTCCTTGGAGAAATGGCTGGTGCTCAGATTGGAGCAGGAAACCTAGAAGATAAGCCTGGAACAGGATATGATACAAACACCATGGAACACACACACACACACACACTCACACACGCAACGATAGGGGAATGACAGAGACATAGGAATCAACGGAAAGAACTCTCCTCCTAATAGTCAAAACTGGAACAATTTGAGCAGGCAAATAAAGGAAGTAGTATTGGATTGTATCCCAAAGTATAAAACGAATACCCACCAGTCTATACTGGTACAAATAAGTGACTAAATAAATAGGGAAGAACAGGCAAATCTCCCATACAGGATTCCAAATTAATTTATGTGGAGGCTCTGACCTCACGGGGGAGGACCGTAACTCCCAACCATTTAAGCGTGGGCTACAGGTAATGACTTCCTTCCAAAGAGGACTGGATGAAAAGGAAATAAAAGCAAAACGTTATCTTACTTATTTATTTTCTAAACTTTAGAGTGGAGAAAATGATAAACACTCCACTGGCCACATGACCACAGTTAACACAACTAAGTCAGGTTGACAGAATTTACCCTCGATATGATGTAATGAAAATGGCATGTGCCCACTGAAATCTTCCTCCCGAACACCTATGACCCAAGGCTAATCAGGAGGAAAATATCAGGGAGTTCAAACTGTGGGACATTCCACAAAATACCTGACCAGACTCTGTCGAGGTCTCAGTACTCAAAACTATGGAGGCCATCAAAGACAAAGAAAGTTGTTTTGTTTTATTTTTTTAAAGACAAAGTTTGAGACACTGTCACAATGAAGGGGAGCCTAAAGAGACAAGACGATCAAATTCTGGACGAAATCATGGAACAACACAAAGGTATTAGGTAAAATTTAAGGAAATCTGAATAATGTATGGACTTGAGCTAATAAAATATATCAGTATTGGTTTATTTATCGTAAGAAATATATCACACTAATATAAGATGTTTTTAATAGGAGAACTTGGAATGGAGTTGATGGGAAAACTCTGTACTATCTCCATGATTTCTAAAATCTAAAACTATTCTAAAATTTAAAAACAGGTTTGTTTGCTTTTCCTTGTTTTAAAAAAAATTTTTAATGTTTAGTTATTTTTGAGGGAGAGAGAGAGAGAGAGAGAGACAGAGCATGAGCAGGAGAGGGGCAGAGAGAGACACACACACAGAATCGGAAGCAGGCTCCAGGTTCTGAGCTGTCAGCACAGAGCCCAACATAGGGCTCGAACCCACAAACTGCAAGATCACAACCAAGCAGAAGTCAGAGGCTTAACTAACTGAGCACCCAGGTGCCCTTTTTTTTTTTTTTGTCTTTATAAGCACAGTCATATATACCATCTAGTAGAATCTGGAAACTTCTCTGTCTCTGGCACAAAAAGGCATCAGCCGGCACAGAGTTCACATGATGAACTGAAGAAAGACAGAAAAAATTCTTGGAAATATACCTCCACTTGCTTCTTGCCTGAAAACCTTATTTTGTTTTCTTCTATTCATTTACTTGTATAGGAAATTCTCCATCTGATCATTTTAAACTCCAAAGCTTGTCACTAACAGTAATGAAATAGTTGAAAAATCAGAGGAACAACCTGCTGAGGCAAGGCCCGCTGGGCATCAACCCAGAAAGGCTGTGCCATGCTGGGTGTCCACGTGGTAAACGCTGTGCCAAGGCTGTGCCAAGTGGCGGGAGAACCGAGTCGGCAACAAGTTCCAGAAAGAAACGTGAACCTAATCCCTTTTATGTTGGTGCTTCTCCTGAGGGTTACAAGTGCAATGAAAAATCAGTGCTGCTGGGGTTCATTTTATTTCCATCCAGATGGAAGTTAGTCCAGACACCTAAGCTCTGCTGACTAGACAAGTCTCTCAGGAAACAACGAACCCGTGTATCTCTGTCCTATAAGCCCCTGGTGACCTTTCACTTCTCTAAAATAATGTTCTGTTAGAATATGACAGCCGACTTCAGGTATTTTAATTTCCTGAGGTGAGGAGTATTTCCCTCAGACTGGAGGAAAATTCTCTTCAGCCGGCTTAGATTCCCTTGACAATTCCAAGAACTAAGAAACTATAAAATCCCAGGGAGAAGCCACCACTTTTCACATTTTTGGTCACTCCCTGTTGAGTGACGGATGAAACTGCTGATAGTTTGTGCGATGGTTTAGGACATATTTATTTCACTGACGAGGAATACGTATCTCTAACCCATTAGCTATATCTATAAAAGGACACCCTTGGATACCCTGCCTCAGGGGTCTTTAGATATTCTGCTTGTATTCCTCCCAAATAATTTTGAAAAACATATGTAGCCTCTCATATGTTTGGAGGTTTGCATCTTAAATTTTTTATAATTTAAATAGCTGCAAAGAATACAATGTCAGGTACTCAGACATCTGTGAGGGGGATGGGAAAGCCAGCATCACCCCCTGAAACAATTTTCCTCCAGCAGACAGAAGTTTTCCATCATGGTTTTCTACTTCCCCTGCAGAATTTTACCCTAATGGCATAAGTATGTGGATTTGGAAGCACTTCTTGGCAGCAAAAATATACATATACGTTGAGATATAGATTGATGATCCTCACGATTATTATCAGGGCACAACTCAACAAGACAAAACATATACCTCCTAAACATAAACAGTAAAATTTTACTAAAAGGGCAACTCCTTTGCTGAACAAAATTTGGAATTTTCTATGATCCGGAAATTTCTTAACATTATAGTCTCAAAGCACTATAGCAGCCACTGTCAAAGTGTGGTCTAGAAACTCTGGGCATCCCAGAGGCCCTTTTAGGACCCCTTAAGATGTGAACTATTTTTATAATAATAATAATATCGATAACAACAACAACAACAACAACACTAATAATAATGGTAAGATGTTATTTGCCCTTTCCACTTTCATTCTCTCAGGAATGCATGATGGAATTTTCCAGAAGAATTTTCCAGAGGCTGTATGTTTTGTAATGAGTCATTAGCTCTCTCAGCTAATGGAGCATGGACTTGTTTATTTTTGTGCTTTACAAGTTTTGTTTTAATTTCTCATTCAGTACTTATCAACAGATAGAACTCACATAAACAAAACCTCTTCAGTTCTCAGTAATTTCCAAGACTGTCAAAGGATCTTGAGACCAAAGCATTTGAGAAAGGATGTCTTGTAGTAACTCCAGATCAGTCAGGGAGAGGTCTTTCTTCTTTTGCAAAGGGAGGGCGAGATGACTGGGAAGCAAGAGTTGGAAAAGAAGCACTGACATGGCATTGGGACTTTGGGCACTCCGTCAGACACTGATTTTACAAAACAAGACAGACATGTCCCAGATGCGGATCAAGACCTTGTCCTTCTAGGCCACTGCATGGCACCCATACAGCCAACCACTATTTCACAATCCAGCCTGTGACACTTTGGTTTTCATGTTGAACATCACCTTTAACCTACCAGGTCATAAGCTCTCAAGTAAGATGCCCATTTCACAGGCTCCATGAATGTGCAAAACTTGGCTTATATTTAGAAAAATCTGCTTTCGCTCTATCAGAAATTACAGTGAGCTGCTGTGCAATTTATATTTTTAATATAGTTGAGCTAACACAGTTATTTGACTTCAATTACTCTTCTCAAAATGCTTGGGAAACACTTGAGTACAAAATACAGATCACCAGAAGGTCCTGTAAAAAACAAGTGGGTGGATCCATTTAGTGAGATCCTTTGTCCAGCAACAGGTCCCTAAGTAAGACAACCGGGGCCCCTTCAGAGCTGCAAGGTTTATCAATGCTGAAAGTGAAAGCGCTTATCAGGACCACGATGTTAGGTTACGTGGGGAGTCACTTTTCCTTTCTGTTTCTTTTCAAAGTGCAAACAAAGTCAGGAAAACAACCTCTAGCAAATTCTCTGGCACAAGACATCCACATTAATATGGAATCGCCCAGAAGTAGCTAAACCACCTACTACAGCTGTACCTCCTGTGCCCTGGGGTGGTTAATGCCCATAGGCCGGATGCCAGCGGGGAGAAGTAGAACCCGGTTCAAACCAAAGTTAACTTTCTCCAAAAGCAGGTGGGCCTAAACTCAAGGCCAAATCTGGTCTTTTTCACTTAATGCTTTCAGTTATATATATATTTCCTTTGGGGGCTCCTGGGTGGCTTAGTCAGTTAAGTATCAGACTTTGGCTCAGGTTATGGCCTCACAGTTCATGAATTCGAGACCCACGTCGGGCTCCCTGCTGTCAGCACAGAGTCGACTTTGGATCCTCTGTCCTGCTCTTTCTTTGCCCTTCCCCCTCATGTGCTGTCTCTGTCTCTCTCTCTCAATAATAAATATATACTTCCTTTATGTAATAGCACTAGCTTCCCAGCTAGAGACTCACGTAAAAGCCGGGGTTTAACATAACAACCAGTGTGCGCTGGGAAAGGCCGTTGCCCGTCCCTTTCCTCTTCTCCGTCTGGATGAACAGGAACCACCGGACTGGAATAGACCTTGAAGTTTTATAGTCTAGTCTTTGTGGCTTTCCAGAGAAAAAAACCATCCACCCCCTAAAGTCCCCACCCTACCACCCACTCTCTCTCCCGAGTGACTCCAGCCCTGGAGCCTCTACTCTCCGAGCCAGGTCCTCCTGCAGCGGGCCTTCCCCTTTACTGTTACATCTCACCTAACTCATCACGATTGTTCATGCCCCTCTTGCTCGGTCTTCTGCTGGTTTAAAAAAAGATAGCCTCTGACATAAAACCTGGAAGATATTTTATTTTATTATTATTATTTTTTAAAGTAGGCTCCATGCCCAATGCGGGGCTTGAACTTACAACCCTGCGATCAAGAGTCGGATGCTCTACCCATGGAGACGGCCCGGCACCCCTGAAAGATATTTTAAAGAACATTCAGTAACACGATGTTCCCTTGAGGGAAGGACAATCAGAGTTGTTGAGAAAGCAACTTCTAAGAGCACCAGTTGGGCCAATTCTTTGAGTTCTGGATTAAGCAACCCTTTCATTTTTTGTTTTTCCCTTAGAGCAAAAGAGGCAAAGCAATAGAAACAGACCCCGAGTAAAGGAAATTGCTCATTAACTTGGAACATCCTATCTGCCCTGAATTCATTCAATCAACAGATGTTTACTGAGTACTTACTAGGTTGCAGACATTTTCCCAGGCGCTTGGGGTAAAGGCCTGTATAAAAGAGATCCCTGTCTTTCCAGAGCTCACATTCTCACAGAGAAGTAGGTGAGAAATAATAACCTTCATAAATAAGTAAGCTGCAGGCTCTATCTGAAGGGGATTAATGCTATGGAAAAAAGAGAAAAGGATCAGAGCTCCAGAGGTGGGTGGGGAAGTGGGCTGTGATTTTAAATATTCAGGTCAGAGGTGGCTCCTGAGGGAGGGGCCCAAATGCAGGGGGTGAGGAGGGAGGGGCAGGGTTCTAGGCAAAGGGAAAATGCCTTTGCTTTGTCCTGGAGTTTTGAGCAGGAGACTGGCATGATCTAATTTCTGTTTTACCAGGATCATTCCAGCTGCCACATAGAGACTAGACCTTAAGCAAGTAGGCCACTTAATAGCTGTAAATTTCTTCCAGATCTGAAAATGAGTATTAAAAATGCCTGACTATATCTCAACTTGCTATGAAGTTCAAAGTCAGTCTTTATAGAAAGCATTGTGAAAATTATGAACTGACATGTAAACCCTAGTTTATTTTAAAATTTATTTACTATTATTGTTACAATGGATATTATTAACTCTACCCAACTAAAACCTAAAGCTGGCTTAGCTGTTACCTAAATATGGATTTAAAAATGAAATGAGTATTTTTAAAAAATAAAAACCAGACAGATCAGCGTCAGTCCACCACTCTTGATAGAAAGGTAGCTCAGAATGGACAATGAGATAGTAACCATTGCATATAAAAATTTTTGTAACAGGTAACATTTGAGTTATTCCTATAGGTTGCCCCTGTACCAAGGGCCTTACACTCATTATTTCACTGAATTTTCATAAATATTCTATGAGGTGGACAGTGTTATTATCGTTATTTTAGAGAAGGAAGTTGAATAACTTGCCTACAGACACACAACAGTGAAGTAGGATTAGCATATATGTCATAGCTAGGAATCCCAATCACTAACCTACAATGCATTCTGCCATTAAACGCCGTATAGCAAAACCTTTAGAAGTTGTGCTATTTTGGGATTGGATTTTGCCCAAGACAAAATGCTTTTTAAAACAAAACCTTGGGGTGCCTGGTGGCTCAGTCGGTTAAGCAACCAATTTATGCTCGGGTCATGATCTCGCGATTTGCGAGTTCGAGCCCCACATTGGGCTCTGTGCTGACAGCTTAGAGCCTGGAGCCTGCTTCAGATTCTATGTCTCCCTCTCTCTCTCTGCCCCTCCTCCACTGGTGCTCTGTCTCTCTCTGTCTCTCAAAAATAAACAGTTTTGGGGCGCCTGGGTGGCTCAGTCGGTTGAGCGTCCGGCTTCGGCTCAGGTCATGATCTCACGGTTTGCGGGTTCAAGCTCCACATTGGGCTCTGTGCTGACAGCTAGCTCAAAGCCTGGCACCTGTTTCAGATTCTGTGTCTCCCTCTCTCTCTGACCCTCCCCTGCTCGTGATGCCTCTCTCTGTCTCTCAAAAATAAATAAAAAACATTAAAAAAAATTTTTTTAAATAAAAATAAAAATAAAGTTTTAAAAAAATTTAAAAAATAAAAACAAAACTTTTGAAATAACTTTCAATTTATAAGAAATTGCAGAAGTAGTACAGAATTCTTATATACCCTTCACCAGCTTCCCTTAATGATAATATCTTACATAATCATAGTACAATGATCAAAACCAGGAAAGTGGCTTTAGTATAATACCATTATCTCAAATACAGGCCATATTCAGATTTTACCAATTTTTGTTCTGTTTTATTAGGGGAGGGTACTGGTATAGAGTTCTATGAAATTTTATTATAGGTACAGTTGTATACAGATCGACAACTATTTCCACACCAAAAAAACATTCCCTCATGCTTTAGGACCATCCTACCCAAGCTAACCCCTGACTCGAGCCATCACTGTAAGTTTGTCATTTTGAGAATGTCCTATAAATGGAATCATACAGCATGTAACCTTTGAGATTGGCTCTGTTGACTCAGAATAATGCCCTTTAGACAAAGTGCTTCCCTGCTCATGTCTCTTAAAGACAGCTCTTATGTTACAGAGGGGGAAACCAAGTGGTATCAAGAGAGAAAAAACATATGGCCTTCTTGTCACAAATGTGCTTGCTCAAAGCAAATGTCAACAATCAAGACTGTTTAAACCACTTCTCTACTTAGTACTCTCCTTGTAGAAGGGCTTGGAAAAATTTACTTGAGTTAATTTCAAAAGAGAGTGGCCTCTCCTTGCACATACTCACAGTTTTGGATCTGCGTGGGAAGCATAACACCCCCCACCCCAGGCATCAGAATGGCACATAGTTCTCCAACATGAACTTCTGAGATGGGTTCAGGTATCACTGAAATGTCCTCAAAATTAACCACAGTTGTAAAGAAGAAGAAGAATGATTTATGTAGTTCTTTTACAGTGTAACAAAATTCAGGTGCTTAGGCATAGTCCACAGAGAGCTGAGTCAATGGAACTTGATGTGTCCAGCACCAGCCCTGTGGTAGGAAGCCTGCACTGCTGACCCTTTCTCCCTGGACTTCCTTAAGCCCTGTATGTCTACAAAATGGGTGTAAACAAAATCTGCTCTATTCGGGTCACAGAACTGGTTAGAAATATAAAGGAGAAGAGATGGGAAGGAGAATACATGCAAAAGGCATGGTGCAAATACAAGTTACTTCATTATTAGGATACTCCTGTGTCCCAGTGAAGGGATCGCTGACTCAGGCTCTGTTCGTAATTCATGTGTTTGTTCATTAGTTGATTCATTTATTCACACAGTTCTGATGTGCCAGGCACTGTGCCAGGAGATGGCGCTAAGGTAATCAAAAAGTAATATGTAATAATTACACTAATTAATAATTCAGGGTGGGGAGACACATAGATGGCTGTGTTTCCATGGGGGTTGGGGGTACAGGCACTGTACACATTCAGACAAAAATGGAGTGTCCAGGGGCGCCTGGGTGGCTCAGTCGGTTAAGCCTCTGACTTTGGCTCAGGTCAGATCTCACGGTCGTGGGTTCAAGCCCTGCATCAGGCTCTGTGCTGACAGCTAGCTCAGAGCCTGGAGCCTGCTTCTGGTTCTGTGTCCTTCTCTCTCTGCCCCTCCCCCTCTCATGCTCTGTCTCTCTCTGTATCAAAAATAAATAAAACATTAAAAAATTAAAAAAAAAATGGAGTGTCCAGAAAGGTTTTCAGGAAAGAAATATATACGGGTAGGCAGATGTCCACTTAAGTAACAAACCCCACCACCACCATCCAAATAAAACACCCTATGTGCTCATCAGCACATCTGTTGCTAGGAACAGAACTTGGTATAACTTTAGAATACAGTTTGGCGGTCTCTTTTAAAGTGAAACATCTACCTAGTATTTGATCCAACAATTTGTCTTCCAGGTATTATCCAAACAAAATTTGTGTCTCCCAAAAAACTTGCACACAAATATCTTGCATTGCTTTATCACAGCCAACCCCCACAAATTCCCCAAATGTTCACCACACAGACCAAATGTGGCACATCTGTACCATACAGCAATATTGGCGATACGTAGTACTCATGCAGCAACATGGCTGAATCCCGAAAACGTCATGATGAGGTAAGGAAGCCTGAGATAAAAGAATATACACTTTGTGATTCCACTTACTTAACATTCAAGAACTAGCAAAACAGGGGCGCCTGGGTGGCTCAGTCGGTGAAGCATCTGACTCGATTTCGGCTCAGGTCATGGTTTGTCAGAGATCAAGCCCCGTGTTGGGCTCTATGCTGACAGCAAGAAGCCTTCTTGGGCCTCTCTCAGTCTCTCTTCCTTCCCCAGCTCCCACTCATGCTCTTTCTCCCAAAATAAATAAACATTAAAAAAAAAAAAGAACTAGCAAAACTAACCTGTGATGACAGGTACACCACTGCCTATGAGAGGTGGGGACTGATGGGAGCATGACGGATATTCGCAGGTGAAGGCAGTATTCTATGCCTTGATTGAAGGGACGGTTACATGCGTGTCTACGCTGATCAAAGCTCACCGAATTGTGCATTTAAATTCTGTTCAACTGAACTGTATGTCAATTTCACCTCGATGAAAACAAATCTGTCCTTACAGGAAGGACTTCAAGCTACCATCCTAGAAAGGGTGGGGTGTATTTTTCAAAATGACTTTGAACTTAGAAGTAGCTTGATTATCAGCTTCTTGGGAAAAACTCAAATTCAGATGGAGGCAGAGAAAACCATAATATTCCTTGTGGAGTCAGGAGTTAGGAAATGATTCAGATTAAAACGGAGGGGCTGGCACGTACTTGCTGGTCTATTCTTGCCATGAATATTCAGTGAGTGCTTCTATGAGTCAGGCGCTGTCTTGGGACAGATCAAGTCCTTGTCCTTGCTGAGCATATAGTCTCTGAGAAGACAGACAAGGAAGCTACAGAAATAAATGGGTGATTATAGACTGTGGAGAGTGCAACACGTGACTGGGAGTCCATAACAAGGTGGAGAGGACTGAGAATAGTTGAATGACCAGGGAAGGCTTCCCAGAAGAAGTAATATTTGAGTTGTGTCATGGGGGCAAAGGGCAGAGTGAAGAACACTGCAGGCAGACAAGGGAGAGGATGCAAAGGTCCTGAGGCAGGAAGGAGGGCAGTGTGTCTGAGGAAATGACAGAGAATCAGGATGACTGGTGCTTAATAAACAGGGAGGAGAAGGTGCGTCGGGTTGGGCTGGAGATTTGGGTGGTGACCAGAGCTTGCAGGGCCAATGGGCAGGGACAGGAATGACTCTGAGTGACAGTCTAAGATGACAGGAAGCCACTGAGGAGGATGGATTAGAGCGGGGACAGGGCCGAAAGCCAAGAGACAAGTTAGGGAGTTACTGCACTGCAGAGTGCTGGCAGCGGTGGGAAGCAGGGATGGAGAGAAAACAGATGCAGGACACACTGTAAAAGCAGAATGGACAGAACTGGCTGATGCATTTGGCATGAAGAATGAGAAAGAGAAAGGATGGGCCAATGGTGATATCATCTACTAAGACGGGGAATTCTGGAGCAAAGGGAGTCCGGAAGGGAGGCGGATCAAGAGTTTCATTTGAAGATAGCTATGTCCCAGCAAGTGAAGATGCCAAGGAGGCAGTTGGATCATGAGCCTGGAGCTCAGAAGAGAGGGCTGGGCCAGAGATATAAAGCCCAAGGCCATCATTGCGCAGATGGTATTGAAGCCAAGGACAGAGAGGAACTCTCCCAGGGTGGGGGGTGTCTCAGAGTGAAAAGAAGTTGGTCCAGGGATGCACCTGCAAGGGCAGAGGAGAAGCAGTGGAGTGGGAAAGAAGCCAGGAAGACTGCTGCCAGAAGTTCACCCCTGTGTTCTCAGTACCTAGAACAGCCCCTGGGATAAAGCACTACTTGGCAACACGGTCACTGAATTCATGCAGAAAGGAAGGATTTGGGGTGGTGCCCTTGCCAGATGTTGCTGAAAAGATGCCATGAGAGAAGCCAAAGAGGAGTCCACTGGCTTTCGTAGCACGGGAAATGCCAGGGGTGTTGACTCCAAGAATATTACTGGGGGGTGATGGGAACAAAGTTGAGACGTTTCCATTGGGATGGGAATCAAGATGACCACCATCAGTGCAGCCACAGTCCACAATGACTCAATCATCCCACAGCAATGCCATGTGACCAATTCAGTTCCCTGCTGTCAAACCTCACCTCAGGGGTCTTCACATAAGTGGCTTCTCGAAGTGCATGCCTGGCCAGGCTGGCAAAGCCCCGGCTACAATGGGAGGCATGAGCCGGACTCCTACTGCCTGGGTTCAGGGACTCTGGCCAGTTTGCTAGCTTCACCACAGACACCCTTCAGGGCATTCACCGCTTCCCAGCCCTGGCCTGTGAATTCTCACTCCTTAGGTTCCTTTTCCACATACCCTAACCTCAGCTGTCACACCCGTGTTTCATTCTCTTCTACTGTCCGCTGCCAGTGCACGGCGGCGGTCACCAAACTTTTGATCCTTTTCACTTTTAGAGAGAAAACGGTAAGTAAATCACACGACTCAGACTTACCAGGAACAGTTAGAACAGAAGGGGATTTTTCTGGCTGTTCGTTAACACGGCTGCTGTTCTGAACCCAGAAAATGTTGACGGGCTCAGGAGGGCCCACCGCCTGACAGGTGAGGTTGAAGGCTGTGTTTCTTGTGACATTCATGCTCTCGGGCTGTCTAGTGAAGTGAGGAAGACCTGTGGGAAAAGAGTTCAGAGAAAGAATGTTTCAGATCTTCAAGCAAAGGCAGAGCCCCAAGGGGAATGGAGACTGTTCTAGAACTTGGCAACAGATTTCTTTATATTCCACCTCTGATCTGAAATGGCCAGTTTACACCTTCTGAAAGCTGGCTAAGAAAGAAGCTAATTCTTACCCAACTAGCTCCAGCCGGCTTTCTAGGACACTTTCTCACAGGGGTTGTGATGGTGATTCAGAACTCGTTTTACCAGAAGGGAGGTTGGCAGTGTTGAAATCAGGCATTATTCCAACTCCTGGGATAGGCTGGCACATTTTTCAGTGTTTCTTACCAAAACACACGGAGTAAAAACAAAGCCACGTAATTAGGTCCACCTGTTTTTGAGGACAGTCTACTGTGTGTATCCCTTTAAGATGAGTGATCATACATTTTTAAATATGCACACTTGTACAAGGCTTATATAGGGCTGGCCATTTTTCAAAGTGCATTCTAATGATAACAGTGTAGACACAATTACATACTTCCAATCCTAAGATCTCTGACTGTAATTCAGAAAGTTCAGGGAACTTTAGAGCTACCTCACAGAAAGCCAGTGAGTACTGACTTGTGCCAAAAAATTAACAAGTCAAGCTAACTGTCCTCAGGCATTTAAACCGTGTTCTTTGGGGACTGGGAACTCACAGATCTGGATGTGGTAGTGACATAATGAGCTGCTTTTTTCCTATTTCAAAGTGTAGCAAAACTCCATTTGGACTTAATGTATCCTGCTGTGGGCATTTTGTTGGGATTCTGACAAGTTAAATGTCCTCTCGGTAGTTTTCCAAGATCAACAGCTAAGGTAGGAACACCACCTTCCTCTTCCACACCCCTACCTTCCCCCAGGGCTGATGCTGACAGAACCCCGAGGACCCATTCGCTGTCCAGCCTGGGACAGGCCTAGAGCAAAGCCCTCACACCCACTCCTCTGAGGGGCCTCCCCACCTCAGGCTTCCTGCAGCATTAGTGGGTATGAGGTTTAGGTTTGCAAAAGAATGAGTAGCAGAGGAATCTTTCCCTGCGAGATGGTCCCCAAAAAGCCTATCACTTGTTCTAAAGCCTGTGGTGAAGGTGGGTCAGGAGAAAGTAGAAAAAATAGGTGTTTGGGTGCTTCTGCTGGCAGGGGTATCTCAGAAAGCCAAGATGCAGGGGCCGTGGAGGCAGCCCGTGGGCTGGTGAGGAATGACCACCATGGTGATAATAGTGGTGCTTCCTTCCTCCTTGGAGGCGTCCTTGACAGGCCCCGCCGCTGCAGAGCTAGGCATGCGCACCAAAACCCCTGGGCTCACCTAGGCATCAGCTCACATCCCCTACTGCAGTTCAAGTTCCTTGAGGACAGAGCCCGCCTTCTCCTAGTCGATGTCTCTTTCGTATCCGCGCTGAGCCCGTCTCATATCACATCATGGACCTGCCCTGAACCATTTACCTGGCAAATCCAAGGGCCCCAAATGGGTCCCCGATGGAGCTGCTGACCCAGTTCAGGAAAACCGCTCACCCTCCTGGTTCCGCCACCCCCACATGCTGATGTTGAATAATAGGCAAATCACCACCAGACCAGGTGAGGGCTATCTGGTGCCAGCACTGAGAGGTGGATAATGGAACGTGCATCACTTCCAGAAAAAAGACTTCAAGTTCCTAAACTGTAAATAACCTGAAGACAAGGAAGTCTATAATCCATTTTTATCTCAGCTCTATTGCTCAGGATAGAGCTAAAACTGTGAAAATTGAACTCATGCCATTCATTTATTACTACCTAAAGTCTAAAAAGAGGATCACCTTATAACATTTCAGTGCTTATAAATTTGCAAGGTTTGATTACAGAATTATAAATGGGCATGCCAAACTCTAGAGTTTTATATGCAAATCAATGAATACAGGCCACTTTGCCCTCTGGACTTACCTTGCACCTCGATGTAGATGGGGTCAGACACAATCTCTTCATTGTTTATTTTCATCTTACAGATATATGACCCATTGTCTGAACGCTGCACACTGGTGATGCTTCAAAGAAAACACAGACATTTACACTGAATACTCTTTGAGTTCCTGCTGTAGAAATAGGATATTCTTCAACCTCTTTATCAAATGCTATAAACGTTAATCTTCTGTGTCAACGTGGGTAGGCCATGGTACCTAGATATTTGGTCAAATATTACTCTAGATATTTCTGTGAAAGTATTTTTCAGATGTGATTACCAGTTAAATCAGTGGACTCTGAGTAAAGATGACCCTTCACCACATGGGTGGGCCTCATCCAGCCAACGGAGAGCCACACTTATGAGCAAAGACTGAGGTTCTCCGAGGAAGAGGGAATTCTGCCTCCGAAATGCCTTCGGACTCAAGACTGCAATACCAGCTCTTCCCTCCGGCTCCATTTGCCAGCACACACAATCACATTAGCCAATTCCTTAAAATAACTTTTCTCTTGTTCCCTCTTTGGTTCTGTTTTTCTGAAGGACCATGACTAACACACATGCTGTCACTCCTCTTGCCTTCTATAGAAGGCTCTATGCCAGGGTTCTCTATATTGGGGCATTGCCCCATCAAGGCATTTTGCTACAAATCTGTAGGATGTTTTATGTGGGCACAGTAACTAGGAGGCACCGTGGCTTTTAGGGGTCGGGGGCAACTGCTCCGTATCCCAAGTGACTTTCTGAGACCAGACCCAATTCCATTTACAGACACACTCAGAACTTTGTCTGGTTTTAATAGCCACCTCATTCCCAGAACTGCAATGAGCTGAAAATGGGAGCCGCCATCCCTGTGTCCTGTTTGGAAGTTGGCTGTGACTCAGATCACGGATGGCATCTCCCTATTTGTCACGTATGTGGGGGCGTGCCAGGGCGCAAGTCCCTATGTATTCTGTGATCTCTCCTGGAGGGGCCATGCCAGGCATCTACATGGTCCCCTTCATATTATCATAGATCACCTTTCCTTGTGTTCCTTGTACCACAGTTTGAACACTACACGTTGTAAAGCAGCTGCTATAAACAAGTGGCCTTGGCTCTAAGAGCTGGAGAATCCTACTCTCCTCCCTTCAGATGTGTTTACACACAGGAAGTTACACAAAACCTGCCCTTAGCTAAGTGTGGGAAGGGGTGAGGGAATGAGGAACTCCTTGAAATGCCCTCAGATGCTCTCAAAGGGAGGAAACCTTCACTGGCTCAAAGGCACTGATTTCTTCTACTGTGCTCATGAGACAGGGCAAAGGCCATAGCTAGAGAAAGAAAAGTAAAAGAAGAAAAGGGAGGCCATCTTCCTTTCCTGGAGCTTGCTCCCTGATATGACTATATTTATCCCAAAGCAAAATGAAACCCATCCGTCAACCCGTCAAGGCCTGAAGCTTAACACTTAAAAGAGACCAGGAGGCTGCAAGGTTAGAGGGGACTTCATCCTGGTCCATGGGCCCCACAGGCAGCAGGCGGTAGCTGCCAACATAAACAGCATGGCGACATCAGGAGCCAATCCACCACAGCAAGGCCCCTCGGCCTTGAGGTTGAACGCACAGGTTTCAGAAAAACGTGGAACATTTTAAACTACCACTTCTCCCCAGAGATACCATGTTGCAGCTCCCTTTTAGCTTCTGATAAAGAGTAAGTAAAATACACATCAGGAATGGTGTCAATCCAGAATGAGGGGAACCAGAGCTGCTTGGGTTAACATTATCCCCTTATTGTTCCCAAGGCCCAATAATGTGACTATCACGTGTCACCTGCATTTCCCACGTGCTAATCTGAGCAGCGCCCCACTGACTTAGAACGCTCTGTCTTCCCCTTTCCCCTCACTCCTGTGAATGTGCAATTTTGGAATTGCACCTGATGAATGAATGTTGGACTTGAGGAGGACTCAGGATCAAAGGCCAGATCTCTCCATGCTTTAGGGCAGGAACTGAGGTCACAATGTGTAGAGGTCACTGGGAGAACGTGGAAAGAGACCTCACAGGACAAATATCTCCAATTAAGGGGTTAGCTGACCCTCCTCTGACAAATCTTCCTGGATATCATGGTGATAAGAAGAAAGAGGAAGAGAACCAGGTGTCTAGAATGGTTCCCTGCCAAGCATGAGTATCAGCTAGTGGCTGAATGGTGCACCTGCTCCTGGGAGCTCCTGAAGGTTCTGCACGGCTGAGCAGTCTAGATTTCTCTGCAGTTGAAAAACAAACAACAACACACACACACACACACACAAAACAAAATAAACAAACAAAAAAACCTAGGTCATGGCTACCAAAGAGGGCGTCCTTTGCACATATTTCACAGGTTCATTTTAGAAGGGGAGTCATTTTCTTGAGGCCAGGCCCAGGGGCCGGGCTGACATAAGATCTGACAGGCTGAGGACAGCTGTGTCTCTGAATGCCGGGCTCTGGCTCAGGGTCCGGGCCCCCACTGTTGCAGCAGCCATGTCACATGACTTAGGTAGCCAGGGACCAGAGTGCAAGAGACGGCCACAGAGGGATGCAGGGCAGAGTCCAATGAAGGCAGCCCAAGGATGCAAACAAAGTACCCCTGTGCAGAGGGGGAGGAGGTGGGCAGGCAGGGAACAGAGAAAGTGTTGGACAGAAGTCAATAGTTGAGCAGTACAGCTTGGACTGCACAGATCAGATGCAAAACGCATGAAAAGTCTATGAGTATCTTAAACCAACCAGCATGTAAGGAAAATTCAAGCCAGGAGGAAAAAAAGGAGAGCTCAAAGGGAACATGATCAAAACTTTGTCTTTAGTCATTCATATCTGAAGAGGTCAGCAATCCGCTTGGGAGAAGGGCTACGTGCCTGCATTAATTAGCAACTCCAGATCCAGCTTTTCCACAAATAATTCTACTTGTTGCTTCCTACACATGCAAGGCAAGGCTGTCATGCTGAAGGAAGGGTGGGGGGTGAGGTGGAGAAGAGCTGTTGTCCCCAAGCTCTCCCCTCTCCCTAAAGGAAACAGCAGGCGCAGTCTCTAGCGGCTTCCCAGCAAAGGCTCTGAGCTCAAAATAGCAATCTAGGCGTTCCAACAACTAAGAATTCCAGAGAGAACACAGGAAGGAGAGCGTAATTCAAGAAAATGCCCCAGGGCTGGATTCTAGGTCTTTGGTGGGCAGCACAGTGGGAAAGTAAAGACCCACCAAGGGGCTTGCTTCATCAGGGGATGTCACAACTCCAAGATAAAGCGGAGATACAGAAGCTTCCAGAGAGAAGGAAAGCAAGTCATTCATGAATGAATCAGAACACCACCACATTTCTCTAGGACAAATCTGGGGGCAAAAAGGAAATATATCAATGACTTCCAAATGACAACAGGAAATTATTTCTTTTTGAGTTCTGTATCCAGCCAAACTACCTCAAGGTGAGGGTGGAAAACATCAAAGCATTTCCAGACACGCAAGGTCCATGCTGGGGGGGATGGGCTCCGCGTCAAAGTGAAGGAGCCAAGAGGCGAGTTTGGGGGCGGCGCGGAACCCGGGCTCCAGGAGGAAATAGGACATAAAAGGGCCCCTGGAACAAGAGTAAAGAACACTGAGCTGCACCCCAGACATGGGGAGCAACCTGCCCAGACTGGAGCAGGAGAAGAGACAGGACAGACATCTCCTTGGAAAAGATCATATCTGGTAATTTCATCACTTTGAGAGATGTTTTTAGAGTTTAGGGATGAATAAGAGATTGATACTTAGAAAATTAAGCACAGTATCAAGCAAGGAAACTATTAAATTGAGGACAATCAAAAAGCTATAAAGAAGTTAAGATGTAACTACAGCCTACTATATGACTCAGCTGAAAACAGCACTTACAGAGCCACAAAAAACATTGAGTCCTGGGTGTTGATTTAACCAGAGCTGTAACATTTTATTAGATGAACTTGGAGCCAGGCATGCATGCACACATGCGGACACACACACACACACACACACACACACACACACGTCATATGGATTGAATACCTACAAAAGATAGCCAACAAGTGGATAACTGCAGCTCCTCACTGGGGAAGGGCTGGAGGCTGGAGCAGGAGAGAGGATTTTTGAACAGTTGGAGTATTTTACCCTGTGTACACACTGCTTTAAAAAAGGTATAAAAATCGTGTCAGATTTTGGTCAAACACAAACATCGAAGTGGGGAAAGCCAAAGCCACCATAGAGACTCAGCCACCGCGTCTAGACAGGAACCACCTGGACAGAGCCACAGGGCCAGCATCTGCAAAGCCCGTCACACTAGGGTGGCCTCGGCTGGGTGAGTCCCCGGATGTCCTGTAAGGACACACAGAGCCTCCCTGTCCCTCAGACCTATCACAGATAGACTGGCCTGCTCAGACATGGCTCTCAAGTAGCAGCTACACTCTAGAGTCTTCTTTAAAGAAATACAAAAAATAACAAATAGAGTACAATTCCACTCATATGAGCCAAATTCTAGAGCCTTCTTTAAAGAAATACAAAAAATAGGCACAGTTCCACTTACATGAGGGACGTAGAGTAATCAAAGTTATAAGGAAAGACAGAAGAAGAAGACAGGTTACCAAGGACTGGAGGAAAAGGGGATGAAGAGTTAGCATTTAGTGTTTCCCTCCGGGAGGATGAGAAAGTTCTGGAGCAGGATGGTGGTGATGCTGCCACCACAAAGTGAATGTGCTTAATGTCACTGGATTGTACACTCAGGTTAAAACAGTACATTTTATCCTATGTATATTTCACCACAATAAAAAAAATTAAAAAAAAAACAGTTGTGGAGAAATATAGGTTGTAGAAAGCAATAAAATCCTTACAGCTCTCGCTACTGAGAATTAAGCTAGAACTGAACTCCCAGTGGGGAATCCCTAGACTACACAGAAAAAAAGGTCAAAATACTTTCCCTTTGGGGCACCTGGATGGCTTAGTTGGTTAAGTGTCCGACTTCGGCTCAGGTCATGATCTCATGATTTGTGAGTTCGAGCCCTGTGTCTGGCTCTGTACTGACAGCTCAGAGCCTGGAGCCTGCTTCGGATTCTGTATGTCCTTCTCTCTCTGCCTTTTTCCCACTTGTAATCTGTCTCTCTCTCTCAAAAATAAATAAATGTAAAAAAAAATACTTTCCCTTTGCCACAAATTATCCCAATAACTAAACATGCAGGGCCTGCCAGTCTATAGGAGCATGGGCTTTTGTTTTTGCTTGTGAGTTTGGTCTCCCCAGTCTTCTGTCTGATGGCTGGTGCCTCCCTGGAATGCTCTACCAGGGAGAGTTTCTACCTAAGCCAGAAAGCTCCTTATACCCTACGCCTGACTTTAGAGCTAACTCTATCCCAAAAAGTACACCCTCCTTTAGAGACCCCAGGGAAAGGTCCTGGCTACGCAGCATCCCGGGGTCTGCACAAATGGATGGGCTACAGTTTCAAGTTGATATCAGGTGCAAATGAGGCAAGATACCAGTCGGAGAGCCAAGACGGAGACCCAGCTCGGTGGCTTAAGTCCTGCAAAGAAGAATTGCTTCAAGTTCTGGAGAGATACAGCCTGAACTGCACAGCATCCAGGACTAATCAGTAATGTGGGGTCTGCGGAGGGGGGGAGGGTGCAAATTTCAGTATTAATCACCAAGCCATCAGTTAGGAATACCCCAACCTGTTGGTGGACACAGAGTTCCCTGTTGGAAAAGTTTTCTCAGGGTTGTGGGCCATGGTTTCTTTCTCTGTTTGGTATTTCCTAAGTATTTAACAAAATGCATACACTACTATTAAAATAAGTATTTTTTTCATTAATTTACCTATTTTGAGAGGGAAAGGGCACAGAGAGAGGGAGATGGAAAATTTTTAGTAAGCTCCATGTTCAGCTCAGAGCCCAACGTCCAGCTTGAACTCATGAACCATGAGGTCATGACCTGAGCTGAAATCAAGAGTTGGACACTTAACTGAGCCACCCAGGCACCCCTAAAATAACAAACAATTTCTAAAACCTTTTAGGGACACACTTTCTCATGATGTTAAATCTCCTTTAACTTTTCCCAAGGAGGTGGGGCTTGTACTTAAATGCACATGAACTTCTTTTATCATTTCTACCTGCATCCCCAGCCCCATTTCAATAAACTGAGGTTTGACCAAATGATGGGTTGGGTCCTGAGTGGCAGAAGTGTCCCCTCAGTCCTGATGCCAGGTCCTCTCCCCTAAATCGATCCTTCAAGGCCAAATCCACAAGTATGCACCCTCCTAACCTACACCTTCAACCAGGACAGGGCTTGTTTTAGGGTCAAAGACCAGACTGCTGACTAACCCTTATTTTTAGAATGGGGCATTTGGGGCCTTAAGTGTGGGGTCTGCCTGATATGGAAGAGGAAATGTGGAACTAAGAAAGACTAAGAAAGTTAAATCACATCCATAATCCTGGTCAGTTTCTAGCAACTCACAACTGCTTCACATTTAAAGGACGTGTGCTGGTACAAATTATGGGGGCCTCACTCTGGAGACCCCATCATTTTCAAAATTCATTACCCTTTCTTATAATGACACCTTATACAAAAATGCCTTATGACCTAACTCAAAACACCTTGTGTTTCTGCTTTCCTCTGACCCCTGCCAATATACAGACATCTGTACTTTGCACGTTCCCTTAAATACATGTGGTCCATGCAGGCATTCTTAACGCAGCTTCAACAAAATTACAAGCTAATGAATTCCACATGTTGAAGGCCTAGAATTAGTTTTTAACTCTTCACTGTTCCTGGCAACCGGAATGGATTTCTTTCAGGGCCCGTGAGATATGAGAAGAGAAGACATTGTTTAAGGGTGATAGCTTACTCTCTAGTGATCCCAAGTCACCCTACTCAGAGGAACCTCAAGGTCCTCATCTAAAAGATGTCATATTAAGGGTCTCCAACACCCTGCTTTCTTGCCAAGAAATTACACAGATATTTATCATCTCGATTAAGTCACTCCAGTTTCCTTCACATGGCTTCTGTGTCATTTGAACATTAATACAGTTGAAGAATATTACAATGGTGGACTCAGTACTGTCCCCAAAGCCACTCAATTCAGCTGAGTGTCCATGATGTACATGAATTCAGATCACTAAATTTGCTGTTTGGCTTAGTTTGGAGGTCAAATAAGATTTTTCCCCCCTTCAGAATGAGTTTATGAGACTGGAGCTGAGTACATGCAAAAGTGTAAATTTTTTTTTTCTTAAGTTCTGAAAATATGACCCAGGTCACCTTCTGAACTCTATAGACACAAGTCCAAGATAACACGGTGTCTACTCTAAGTTTAAAAGCTCTCCAGGGGCACCTGGGTGGCTCAGTCGGTTAAGCCTCCGACTTCAGCTCAGGTCAGACCTCACGTTCGTGGGTTCGAGCCCCGCGTCAGGCTCCGTGCTGACAGCTAGCTCAGAGCCTGGAGCCTGCTTCAGATTCTGTGTCTCCCTCTCTCTCTGACCCTCCTCCTCTCATGCTCTGTCTCTCTCTGTATCAAAAATAAATAAAACATTAAAAAAAATTTTTTTTTAAAAAGCTCTCCAATTTGGGGCACCTGAGTGGCTCAGTCGGTTGAGCATCTCTTAATTTCAGCTCAGGTCATGATCGCAGGGTCACGGGATCAAGCCCTGAGCTGAGCTCCACACTGAGCATTTCACCTGCTTAAGATTCTCTCTCTCTCCCTCTGCCCAGCTCTCCTGTTCACTCTGTCTCTCTCTCAAATTAAAAAAAAAATTCTGAGTGTCACATTAAAAATATTTTTTTAATTAAAATTCTCCAATTTAAGTCCTTTAAACATCTGGTGGCCCCTTAGAACACACGTGAAGCTGCTGGTCACGTGGTGCAAACCTATCTCTTTGGCAAGAAGGCAGCTCACCTATGGCTGTCCAGTGGCAGGACCCCTGTTCAGGATTCCCAGCCCAGAGAGACAGCAGGTCAGTGTTTTCCTCCTAAGGATACCTGATGGAATCAATGTGCCGGCTCTCCATTCCTTTAAGCCCTTCAACTGCTCCTTATCCATTAGTAAAAGGATCATCAGAAGCTGTGTCTCTATCATGATAAAATATCTGTGTCTTGGGGTGCCTGGGTGGCTCAGTCAGTTAAGCATCCAACTTCGGATCAGGTCATGATCTCACTTTCGTAGGTTCGAGCCCCGCGTCGGGCTCTGTGCTGACAGCTAGCTCAGAGCCTGGAGCCTGTCTTCGGATTCTGTGTCTCCCTCTCTCTCCAACCCTCTCCTGCTCACGCTGTCTCTCTCTCTCTCTCAAAAATAAATTAAAAAGCATTAAAAAATTAAAAAAAAAATCTGTCTTATAGTTGATGCAGAAAAAAAAGGTAGCCAAATCTCCTGAGTGGTCTTAGCCCAGGCTGGGGGTGACAGCCGGACAGACCCAGCCCAAAATTTAAATCAACCAATGGAAAACAGGACACTTGTGTTCTTTGCTTTGATGCTAACCAAGCCTATAACTTGGAAAAACTATACAAAAAAAAAAAAGGGTGCATCTTCTGGAAATGTTGACACACTAAATTCTAATGGGAGTTGTTAGTCCTGTGGTATCTCTGAGGCAGTTTTCTGAAAAGGAAACATCAAATGATTCACCAAAAGACTGGACTCCGTCCGGGACTGCCCCAAGCATCAGGCCAGGGAAAGTGAAAACACACTAGATCAAAGAGGGCTCCCCTCGCTCGGAATGCAGGAATCCCAGGGAAAAGGCGCTGGCACCAACCTTGCGTGGCCCTGACCTCATTTTGAGCTTTTAATGACCACAGGTCCACCGAATTCTAGAACTGTATGTGCAAGAAGGCCCTACTCAAAAACAAACAAAACACTCAAACCCCTCCTGGCAGAAGAGGAGGGAGGAGAGAATAAAAAAGGGATGGGAAGAAGAGAAGCAGCTGGCTCACTGTCGCCGGTACTCTGAAATATGATGACTCAGTCCTAGGGACAATGGATTATTCTAGATAACATGCTGACTTGGCTCATCACTCCCCCCACCCCCAATGCATTCGGTTGGCCCTCGTCAAAACAAAGCCAAACAGTGAGCCAGTGACATGAGGGCTACCTCAGTACCATGATCTGCAGACGCAGGGGTGTAAGGGAGAGGTAGAAGAGAGGGGGGGACAAGGCAAAGGAAAAGGATGGGAAGGTCGTTTGTTTAAAAGCCCCACGCCCACGGTGCAATATAGACGTCTGCTCATCCTGGGTAAGAAACGTCCTTCCCACTCACTGGGAGAGCTCTTGAGTGAAGCAGAACTTGACATGACTTGTAGGTCAGGTGGGCCGTGGTCCCCCACAGCCCAGAGCCTCCGATAACCAGCAGTTCCAGGGCGGGCCGAGATCAATGTAAAGGAAATCAACAATACAGACCGTCCGCTATTAATCTACACTCTAAATCAGCGAGTTGCCAACACAGAAAATAAAAAACTGTTTTTTAACCTATGAGGTTGTCGCTTTTGCATCAGCAATAACATAACAACATTTAACAAAAGAAAGGAAGAAAGAACACGTACCTGAAGGAAGCGATTATTGCCGTAGCTTCGTCATCTGGATAAAACTGAGTAATTGCATGATGTGCCCCCAGCAACTCCTTCCCATCTTTCCACCAAGAAATAACTGCAATGTCCTGGTACATATTAGGTATATTGATTGAGCAATTGAATTTGACATCTTTATGTTCAGAAAGTATTATGTGGCCAATTGTATGATTAAAGGCAAGAGGCGGGAGCTTTGACCCAGCAGAGGTCGCCCCGGGATGGGCTGCAATGCCCGTGTGCCGTCGTCCGGGCTGAGTTGGTGAAAGCATCAAGGCAGGCTGGTACCCACTGGTGTGAGGAACGGGAAACGGCACGTGGTCAGCTTGCAGGCTTCCTGGGTATGCCAGGCCAGGCTTGGTCTCTTCCCTCACCTCTGCAAAAGCTGCAAAACAGAACACCTGATTTTCAGCCTCTTAAATAAAGGCATTTTCCAAGTAGGTTCCCAATCTCTAAGCCTCTGATGAGAGACATGGAGTATCCTCAGGGGCTTCAGAAAACAGGAGCAAAATGTACTTAACACATACGTCTGGCCACATATTCTCATTCACAAGTTCATTTATTCGTTCACGTATCTCCTAAAGAATGTTTAACAAATATAACTCCTCCTAATTTTTTTTCTTTTCTTTTTTCAAATTGAGATATAATTGACATATTATATACGTTTCTGGTGTATGACATAAGGATTTGATATTTGTATCTATGGCAAAATGATCATCACTACAATCTAGTTAACTTACCATCACAACACAGTTACAAAATTTATTTATTGCGATGAAAACTTTATTTTTTATTATTTATATTTGTTTTTCTTTTGAGAGAGGGAGAGAGTGTGTACGTGTGAGTGAGTGGGGCAGGGGCAAAGAGAGAGGGAGGCAGAGAATCCCAAGCAGGCTCCACGCCCAGCACAGAGCCCGACTGGCACGAGCCAGTCATCTTGCGACTATGAGATCATAACCTGAGCTGAGATCAAGAGTCAGATGCTTAACCAGCTGAGCCACCCAGGCGCCCCTCTTGTATTGAGAACTTTTAGCAGGTTTTAAATGTACAAAACAGTATTATTAACTGTAGTCACCTTACCGCCCATGACATTGCCAGGACTAATTCATTTCATAACGTGATTTGTGCCCTTTGACCATCTTCCCCTGTTTTTGAAAACTGTGACTCATTCAAAGTCCTTCATATCCAGCTCAACAGCATAGCAGGAAGGTGATGGCACCTGAGATCACTTTTCTCACTGTGTTCTCAGTCACAGACTAGGCCACACATTTGGCCAGTGGTCTTTTTATTTTTTTTAACATTATTCATTTTTTGAGAGACAGAAACAGAGTGTGAGCAAGGAGAAGCAAAGAGAAAGGGTTGGGGGGACACTGAATCCGAAGCAAGCTTCAGGCTCTGAGCTGTCAGCACAGAGTCCAATGCAGGGCTTGAACTCACGGACCAGAAGATCATGACCTGAGCTGAAGTCAGGCGCTTAACCGACTGAGCCACCCAGATACCCCTGGCCAGTAGTCTTATAAAGGCTGCTACTGGTCACAAAGATAGGAGTTTACAATTCTGGTGCCTCAACATGACCCATCTCTAGGTATGGGGCGGGGGGTAGGAATCAGTGTTCCTTATGTCACCAATAGAATGACTTAGAGCTTCCAGTAAAATGCTTGCTTGCTGGAATGAACCCAGCAAGATTAACTTCATCTGGCCCACAAGTATTTCTAGAAACATTGGCCCACAATAGTTGTACTGCTGGCGTTTCTAACAGCACTTCTGACTGTTGGCCACAAGCAGTTGAGACGGGCAGAGAATGGGAGAGACATGGGCCTGGCACTGTGTGGGCAAGTGACTGGGGGTGCACAGAGGTGTCCACCCCCACTCCAGAGCTGTCTCTGCCACACTCAGGATGTCGCACCCTCCTGGGCTCCTGAGTATCTGTGTGCAGGGAGTACGGTGGTTTCTGCTTAAGGTTGTGCCAGATTTAGCAGATAAGAACACAGGATGCCCAGTTAAACTTGAATTTCAGGTAAATGACAAATAATTTTTAGCATAAATATGCACCTATTTGGCAAGTGGAGATACAATCAGGAGGTCCGGGAGTAGAAGGAAGGATCTGAATATTTGTTCCTCTGGCTTCCAGCCTGCCAAGTCGCTCTGGACTGCACATCTCCCTCAACTGAAGGTCACCGCTTCTGTTAGAGAGTCTTCTCCACATGCCTCTTTCATGCCAGGTCAGCTCTCATGGTTGCTGCATTTGGGAATGGGCTCCAGGGTGAATGCCAGGTTGGAGAAGAAGAGATTTCACTCTAAGAAGCCAGGGAAGGGGCACCTGGGCGGCTCAGTTGGTCAAGCGTCCAACTCTTGATTTCTGATCAGGTCATGATCTCAAGGTCTGTGTGATAGAGCCCCAAGATGGGGTTTATGCTGACAGTGCAGAGCCTGCTTGGGATGCTCTCGCCCTCTCTCTCTCTCTCTCTCTCTCTCCTTTCTCTCTGCCCCTCCCCTCTCATGCACGTGCATGTTCTTTCTCTCTCTCTCAAAAATAAAGAAAAAAACTTTAAAAATAAAAAGAGAGAGGGTGCCTGGGTAGCTCAGTTGGTAAAGTGTCCGACTTTGGCTTAGGTCATGATCTCATGGTTGGTAGGTTCAAATCCCACATTGGGCTCTGTGCTGACAGCTAGCTTAGAGCCTAGAGCCTGTCTTCAGATTCTATGTCTCCCTCTCTCTGACCCTCCCTTGCTCATGCTGTCTCTCTCTCTCTCTCAAAAATAAATAAAACATTAAAAAAATTTTTAAAACAAAATAAAAAGAGAAAGAAGCCAGGGAATGCTCACTGCTTGTCCTCAGCCTGAGGTCTCAGTGGCTGTGGGAGAGCAGGGGCCCTCCGCATGCTTTGGGGGAGGCTATGTGGGTCAGCCGCAGGCTGGCCTTGGGCCTGGCCATCAGACTGATGAGTGTGCTGTGACAGAAGCATTCATTTATTCCAGGGAGTGGAGGTCAGAGTGACTCCGCAGGAGAGGGCCCCTGTTGCCCCCACACCAGGCAAATCTTATGCACCAGTGTGGGCCTGTGCTCTTAGCAGGAAAGGGCAAAGCTCTGCCTGAATCCCATCCAGCTCCATCCTTTCCCTCTGAATTTGGGGATACCTTCTGCAGGTATGAATACTCTGGCTATTTACCTTATGCCTGCAGACCCTTCGCAAGACCCTTCCCATCCATGAGGCTGGGAAGGCAGGGAGTTTGTCCAAATAACCTTGTTTTTCTTTAGAGGCAAAAAAGAAAAAAAAATGTGGAGTGGGAGAAGCAAATAATTCCTTGGTTTGGCTACTTTACTTAAAGACATTTAAAATGTCAAATTATAAAGGTAACCCAAGTTGGTAGTGGAAAACTCAAATGTTTCTAGAAGCCCAGAAAATATAAAACGGGAAACTATTGTGTAATCCCAAGCCTGCAAGATAACCTCAGGTTACAGCTGGGGTCTAGTGCAGTTTTCTCAGAGCCAAGCTGCTAAGTGAGCGAACTAGAGACGAGGCCACCCACTCAGACGTCGGAGCGGCAAGCCCACCCTATAATCACTATGGATGGTTTAAAAGATAGTTAAGCTCCATGAGCTGAACTGCCAGGAGTTGGCAGAATGATTCAACTGCCAATGAGTATTTACATCGCTCCTACCGGGTCTAAGATTTGCTGCAACAGTCTAATGGGATACAGAAAGGCGTTTTCCCCAGACGAGGAGCAACAGAGGGTCCCAAGAGTTAAGAGAAGATGGGACACAAGGACGTGGGGCAGGAGGGCTGTCCCGGTCCCTCCCCACCTGCCTACTTAGCCCGCCTACTTTGGGTGCTGGGGCCCTCCCCCTTGTAACATCTCCTGTGATTCCTCACTCAGTTCTCTCTCTCCTGCTGGACCGGGAGCCCCAACAGGGCTAGCACCCACACTCTAGCCAGGCCACAGAAGCTGCTCAAAATAGGTGTGTTGAATGAATGCCTAAGTAAGTAAAGGCACGAATTAGAGAAGGGATGTGGGAGGGGGTGGACAGGGTTCCTAGGGGCCAGAGGTGGGGGGAGGAAATTGAAGAGAAAGAAGAGGCCCTAGTAGTTTGGGAACATGACTGTAGTTGCAAGGAGGCGCTCCTGTGCTGGCATCAAAGTGACGGAGCAAGTGGATACAGGCTGACCGTGGAGAGTCCTGGATCCTGGCTGACGCAGCAGTGAATTCCTGGAAGGTTTCTGAACAGGGGAAGGAGAAGATCAGGGAGGTCCTTGACCCTGACGCTGACATCCAGCTGAGTGGGGAGCCTGAGGAGCAGGAAGGAGGAGGCCAGGAGGAGGGGAACCCACTGGGAAGCCGGCAGAGACCTAACTACCAGAGTGGCCGGAGCAGGAAGGATGCCGCAGAGAGAAGAAAGGTTGACCCCAACAGTGTTCCCACTACGGCCATCACCCCACAACAGAAAGGTCAGTCTGACACCAGGTGTGAAGGAAGGATATAATCTCAGAACACGGGAGAATTCTCAGGAGTGGTCATTACACTGGTTGTTGTCAGTTGGAAGAATACAGGCTGGGAGTCTGTTTCTGGTTCGGTTTTCTCACAGGGAGAAGGGGGATGGTGATAATGGTGCCCCACAGGGGACTGCTGTTAGCAATAAAGGAAGTGTCCCTATGCCTGGCTCATAGTCAGCACTCAGTAACTGTTAGCTATTATTATTTTTTTTATGTTTTTTATTTATTTTTGAGAGACAGAGAGAGACAGCGTGAGCAGGGGAGGGTCAGAGAGAGAGGGAGATGCAGAATCTGAGGCAGGCTCCAGGCTCTGAGCTAGCTGTCAGCACAGAGCCCAATGTGGGGCTTGAACCCATGAACCGTGAGATCATGACCTGAGCTGAAGCCGGACACTTAACGGACTGAGCCACCCAGGCGCCCCGTTATTACTATTTTTTTATCATTTTCCCATTTTATTGTGAATCAGTAAAAACCTGCCGCAGCCCAATACTTGAGAAAGGCTGATTTACAAGGATTGATACAGAGAGCCGAACAACCTCTCGTGGAGGGTGATGTGGGTGAAGTTCTCGCCGCACAACTTTGGTGGGGGCTGGAGGGGGTGCCGTTCATACAGCAGCCCGTGTAAATGGTGTTTCAGAGCTCTAAAGTGCATACAGGGAGCCCTGAGTGATTTCAGATAATGTGAAAAAAGGCAAAATAAAAACCAATCCAAGGTTTTGGACCCAAGGGTCGGGGCAATGACTAATCAGAAATTATATATATATTTTATAACTTAAAAATATTTTAAAAATAATTTTATTTATTTATGTACTTATTTATTCAGATGCTGGGCTCAATCTCACTAATTGTGATAGCATGACCTGAACCAAAATCAAGAGCTGGATGCTTATCCTACTGAGCCAACTGGGCACTCCTAGAAATTAGATTTTTTAAAAAATATCTAGTTAGTTAGTTAGAGGGCATGTGCATATGGGAGAAGGGCAGAGAGAGAGAGAGAGGGACAGACGAAGAGGATCATAAGCAGACTCTGTGCTGTCAGTGCAGAGCCCGTCGCGAGGCTCAGTCCCACAACCTGGGATCATGAAGTGAACCAATATCAAGAGTTGGACGGTGAATGGACTGGGCCACCCAGGTGCCTCTAAAAGTGGAACGCTGAAAAATTATTTTGGGAAAGTTATGGCAGGAGGAAGAGATCAGACCAATAAAGCTTGCTTGTGTGACACACCTAATTCTCACTAACACGCTCCTGTTAACTCATCTTTACAAAGGCAAAACAGAGCGTGGTGGCCTCGTGTTAAATGGATAAACATTTGAGACAATGTTTAGTCAGTGTGAGATGTGTACTAAAAGCTCGCAGAGACTGGGGGTGTCTGGGTGGCTCAGTCAGTTGAGTGTCTGACTTTGCCTCAGGTCATGATCTTGAAGTTCATAAGCTCAGGCCCTGCATCAGGCTCTGTGCTGACAGCTCAGAGCCTGGAGCCTGCTTCAGATTCTGTGTCTCCCTCTCTCTGCCCCTCCTCTGTTCGTGTTTGCTTTCTCGCTCTCTCAAAAATAAACATTAAAAAAGAAAAGATCCCACAGAGACTGAATGAGAATTTGGTACTCTCTACATAGCACACATGGAAAAGTGGGCTGCCTCTGGCTGTAATTTGGGTGGAAGTCACAAGTCACTTCACTCTCCCCTCCCCGCCCTTCCTCTTTCAAGGCTGTTTCCTTCTGTGGACTGGCTAAGCTACTGAAGTGGGAAGGTGAGCCTTACCAAAGTAACTGCTGCTAAGCAGCCTTGGATAAACGGCCTCGCACCCAGGTCGGACAGCAGATGTCCAGCTGTTCCAGCAGCTGCGTCCCCCACCCGGCCCAGGAGGGGCACGACGGAGCATCCCTGCCCATCCCCAATCACCACTCGGCCCTTGACCAGGTTCCAGCATCAGCTTCCTACAGACAGGGATTGTGCCTCCATCATGCCAAGTACAGTGTAGAGGCTTATGGGATATGATTAGCAAATATTTATTCATCCAACAAATAAACTGGGTAGATATAGTGTCCATTGATTCACGCAGCTTTGCCTTGTTTTTCTAAACAAATTTGTAGCTTTCTCAAAAGCTGGAGGCGACGTCCTCTGAACCCAGCAGGATGAGTGATGTGGATTGAATATGCAGTGAACATCCACTGAATAAATGGGTGTGATGATGTGGACAGAGTTCTGAGGGATGAGTAGGGAAGAGACGTGGTCCAGGCAGGGGCACTGCTGGAGCTGGGGGTGGGACTGAGCCCCTCTTCCACCAACCACACAGTTGGCTCACACAGTGAGCCAGACATTTAGGGACCTTAGTCTGTATGTAAGTCAGGGGATGCTAGTAAATAGGCCACGTTCTGTGTAATCAACTAGCACATTCCACCTTTAAGTCCATGACTAGTGGCTCAGTCCTTGCTGAGTGTGCATGATGGCAGGTAGCCTCGTGGCCAGTACTGTTCAGTGGTGCCCAACAATGTCCCTTGGTGCCTGAGACATGACCTCAGAAAAGCTCTTCGGCCTCTCTGCTCCCCTGCAAGGATAAGAGTGCCTCAGTGGTGGGACATGATTGCATGTATGGGGTCTGCCAGCACATTCTACAGATTTGGGCCGATGTTGTCATTAGCTGTTGGCCACTTGAAGTAGGCTTCTATTTTATTTTTTAAGTTTACTTGTTTATTTTCAGAGAGAGAGAGAACACGAGCAGGAGAAGGGCAGAAAGAGAGAATCCCAAGGAGGCTCCATGTTGTCAGTGCAGAGCCCAACGTGGGGCTCAAACTCATGAACTGTGAGATCATGACCTGAGCTCAAACCAAGAATTGGATGCTTAACTGACTGAGCCACCCTAAAGTAGGATTTCTGAGATCCAGGGGCGGCAGAGCAGCCCTCCAGGCCCTGGATGCCCGTCAAGCCACGGGAAGAAGACTGGGCGGGCAGCAGCCCTGTGGGAGGAAGAGTATGGGTGGG